>NC_134689.1:16675359-16790359 GCF_050947455.1 Rhinoderma darwinii | reverse complement strand
TGGGGTGGAGTGTGACCTGAATCTATGGCTCCTCTCTCTGCCTCATGGACAGGGGTGCAGGGGGATGTGGAGCTCCAGCCCTGAGACCCCATCATTAGTCTCATTATCTTATAATCATTAAGTAGAATTAAAATGCTACATTTTAATGACATTTTAAAGTGCATTATTTAACCCTGTCCTCTCCTCTCTTTCTCTCTCCCCTCTACCTTCCATATTTCCTCCATTTTTTCTGGACTTTTCCTTCAAACCTATAACCCAAATTTTCTATAATTTAATAAAATGCCCCAATTTCTGCACTTTACTAATTTATCTCCCCATTATCCTTTTTTTTTTTTTTAATTCCATTTTTATGCCAATATTTTCTATGCCCCTCCATGCTGCTTGTTTTTTTTCGATCCTATTTTAACTTCCTTTATATTCCATTTTTTTATATATTTTTCATTTGATTTAATGTATTTTTTTTTTTTTGTATTTTTGTTTTACTGTTTTTCTATTTCAAATTATTATTATTATTATTTTTTATTTGTTTATGTAATTTTTTTTTACATTTTTATCTAATATTTCCTCCTCTCCACCTGCTACCTTATTTTTTTTTACGCTTTTACATCTTTATTCTCCACATTCCTTTTACCCCATTCCTCCTTTCTTATTTCTATCTGCCCCCCCCCTACCCTCAATCCTGTTTCCCCTTTTTCTTTCCCTTACCCCCTTTTTTTCTCCAGGTCTGTGAAGAGCAGAAGTGTGAGGAAGAAGTATTTCCATTGGCAATGAACTATCTGGACAGGTTTTTAGCTGTTATTCCCACCAGAAAATGCCATCTGCAACTCCTGGGGGCTGTCTGCATGTTCTTAGCATCCAAACTCAAAGAGACTATTCCATTAACTGCAGAGAAACTTTGCATATACACTGACAATTCAATCAAACCCCAAGAGCTGCTGGTAAGCAGCCCCTGTTTCCTAAACTAAATATTTACAGCCTTTTGTGTTCTTCCATGGGAAAGGTATCTGTATTTTAACTCTCTAGTGCTATATTTTTATTCTATTTATTTACTTATTTATTTTTTCCTTTTTTTTTTTTTTTTTTTTTTTTTTTTAGAGTAAAGCCCTTTTGGATCTGTACATTTATTTCTAAATAATAATACATTTCAATAATATCTAAATTTTTATATATACATAAAAACAATCCAGAAATTTCATGTGTAATAAATGCCATTAAGCATATCTATGAATTAAGTATTATTATTTTTTTAATTATTTTATTTTTAGTACAACATACTTATGTAGAAGGCACTTTTATATGGTGACTAGCTGTTTTTCCTTTTGTGGTATATACTGCCACCTAGTGGTTCAAAGAATAATTCTGACCTTTTTTTATGAAGAGGGTGATTATTATCGCACATATTTTGGTTTCGGATATACAGGATGATAGTTTTAGAAGTGTTTGATAACTAGTAAAAATATTTTTTTATACACTTTTTTATCTTTTTCTGACATTTTAGAACGGTTTTAGTAGTTATGTTCACTTTTGTACAATTTCTGGGATATTATTTTTTCTTTAGACAACTCAATGTGATATGCCATCCAATTTTTTTTGTTTTTAACAGTTTTTTAAAAGCAACATTATTCTGTAAGGCCTTCAATTATATACTTTGGCTATGGTATAGCCAAGGGTGTATGTACCATTGAGACAGCCCAATGCATCTACTAGACGGCCCCATAGATATTGGGCCCAGTCTAGGTTGGCTTATTTTAATGGCTATTGAGAACCTATGTCGGGATCCCCTCTCAACAGATCTAACTACAGAGGGATTGTATGAGTTCGAAAAACATGGCTGCTTTCTACCAGAAACGGCGCTATCTTTGTCAATGGCCCGTGTTTAGTATTGCAACTTAGGTCCATTCACTTGAACGGAAGATGGAGGGCAAACCAGCACCCAGGTTGATAGGGGTGTTAACCAGCACAAAAGGGGGCTTCATTTTAATTTTTGATATGGGGCTTCCTCACCTATATGTATACCCCTAGATACAGAGCAATTTATCATAAAACTAAATGACACAGTAAGATTTTTAAAGTTGAGATATCACTTAAATATTCTTTCTAGATGTTATAGAGGGCTTTTAATACGCCCTTGGCCACCCTGATGACTTTATGGATCTCATACAGATGAATGTACCTTCATGGGGTATAGACACAGTATAAAACGGCCTTGTGCGTTAAAAAAAAAATGGTCTAATCGCCCACCACAACCAGTCAGACTTTAGCTTTCTTTTTCCAAACTGCATTAAAAAAATACAAGCTGAAATCTGATTGGTTACTATGGTCAATACGGACATTTTTTGTCTCCAATAGTGTTATGCATGTGGCCCATTGTGTCATTGTCCCTAGCAACTAATCAGATACTAGCTTTTATTTTGCAAATGATCAGTTGCTATGGGCAACTACAATATTTTTCATTATTCATTTTCTTAAAAAACCACGTGATGTGTTTTCTATGAAATGCTGATGTGTAGAATTGTAATTGTTAACAAGCACTTGCTTTAATTTTGAGTGGTAAGATCTGTTGGATTCCCTCAATTACATCCATGCAAGAAAATTAGTCAGGAAAGATCTAATCTGACCCAGCTACGTTTTCCTGATAGGAGTTGTTGGACTAGGGTCGGGCAGCTGCCATAGACGTTACTTTGATGATGGCTTTCTCCTCAAATATCTAATGCCCATTGGCATTTTAAAGGCGTTGTCTACTAGGGCACACGGATGATAAAGCACTCCCGGTAAACAGCAGATTCTGGGGGCAAGAATCGAACACGCAGAAATCACTTGATCACTGCAGCGTCTGCAATCCAATCCAGTTGACAGGACCTGCTGACAATCTAATATCTATGGGGCGGCCAGACCAGTATCTCCCATTTAGTATTTAAAGAGGAGCGGTCCCATCTCCTGACATGTCTATCTATTTTAGTAAATACTTGCATTCCCCATGAAATAACAATTCTGGAACATCTTTTTTTTAAATTCTGCGTTGTGCCGTTCCTCTGTTATTCCTCTTAGAAATTTCTGAATGAATTGACAACTGGGTTTTACATTTCCTTTGTCAAAGGGGCGTGTCCCTGCACTGTCTCACTCAGTCAGCACTGATTGGACAGTGTCAGCGGTGTAGGGACACGCCCCCAACTGGTAATACCCAATTGTTTTATTCATACATTTCTAGGAGGGATTACAGAGGAAAAGTACAATGTAAAGGTCTAAGAAAAGATGCTCCAGAATTGATTTTGAGGAATGCAATGTTTTACTAAAACAGACACGTCAGGAGAGCGGACAGGTCCTCTTTACATAACATGCATTACTGTCGGCCGAAGAATTCATTGGCCAACTGATATCGAATGTCTATGGTCAGGCCCTTTACATGCAACAAGTAGTGATGGTAAGGATATCCACCCAGTGTAAGCGGTCAAAAGTCGACTATATCTATAAAAATAGAAAATTGATCATTTGTACATAAAAATAATTACTGTCAAATTGTAAAATGTAAATGTCAGAATTTTCCTTATAAAACTACATGGCGGGTGCGTTGGCAAATGGGGTCATATGTACAATAATTGTAATTATGTGAAACATCCATCTTTAGGATCACAACAATTTTGTGCTTCCGGGATTGTTTGTTGGTAGTTTGAGAAATTGTGACATGCGGACTCGCCAACATTCCAAAAACAAATGTAAAAGTTCTGCCCCATTCCGGAATGCCCCCAAACACTCCAGAAATGCTGTTTGCAGCCTTGTTCAAGGGACAGTCCCATGAAAATAGAATTTTTTGGCAACTATAGACATGTAAATCGACCTTAGGCTTCCGTGCACATGGCCGCAACAAGGCCACATTACTTCTTGCCTTATGTAGTGCCAAGGATGGGATCCTGTCCTGAAAGATCAAGGATCTTGCTTTGGGAAATGCTTTACTGACCTCACAGAGCGGATTCCGTCCTCGGCGCTCCATATCGGCTCATACACAGAGCTGTAATACAGCCGTGTGTATCTCACTATAACAACCTATCACCTATCTTCATCAGGCCCATAGAAAATGTATGGAACAGCAGCACGCATGTGTGACCGCCGCTCCATTCATCCGGCACTCGGGACCCCCGTTCCCTTGATCGGTAGGATCACAATCGATCAAACACTTATCATCTATCCTTTAAGACGGCAGCTAGGTACTTGCTTTGAACCGGCTGCTGTAAGCTATACTAGCATAAACAGCTATCTGATTTCACGGGTTGCAAAACACAAAATTGATTGTGCTTCGTATGCATTTTCCAAGAGCTTTTATCATTTTAATAAATAACTGTGCACGTGTAGAGTGGGAATACTCCAGCAAGTGCACTCGGCTCTTTCCGTAACTCCCATAGACTATAAAGGAGAGAGCTGCACACATGGACCGCCGCTTACCCCTACCTATTGTGGCAGCTTCTTAGGCGAAATGCAAGGTCCACCACCTCCGAGGCATTTATTCATGCATACCTCCCAACATGTGAATCCCCATCTGCGAGACCGTATGGTCACACCCCGTTCCACAGAACCTCACAAAAACGCCGACCGTGGGCCACATTTACATAAGCCCCGCCCTATTTTATGGCCGTAAACCACAGGGCTGGTGGAAGATATGTTTTTTTCTCCCCGAGACTAAAATGAAGATGGCCAACTTTCCTCTCTCCAAATGGGGGGCACAGACCCCTGTTCCCCCTACCGAATAAATATCAATACTTGCCGATCCCTTTGAGTGCCTTTACTAATATATGGTGTATACAAGCGGTTCAAGAGACATATGATATGAGTGCATATGGACATCATAGAGGGGAGTACACGGCTCATTATACCCCTCTGCTAACATAAAGCATCTCTCTCTCTGACCGACCTGTGCCGTCCATGTACTACATGGGTGGCAACATTACAGAATATGTCCTATGTAGTCGTAGTCCCCAAGATTTAAGATGTCTGGAACATTTCAAATTTTCTATACTATTTTGGTAGAATACATCTAGGTTACTTCTATAGTACTGTGGTAAAACTTCTCCAACCAGCTTTTTTTAGGCTTGGTCATGGTTTCTCCTTGAAACTTGACGTGGACACGTGGTCCACCTTCCAAAAGAGAATTCTCTTATTTCAAGGTCCAAGGCAAGCTGCTTGGGATGGAACTAAATATGGGACATTTGGCGGTTTATTGTTTGGATATAGGAACTGTCTTTTCACCAGCTGTCTCTAGTCTTGACCAATCTGGTCATCTGATTCTTGCCTATAAGTCCTGGTCAACTTTGGACTTCTGCAGAGTCTGATAGAGACCAGTGTTTAATGATGGGCAATATGCATTGGCCCATGGTCCCCACGTCACAGATATCTTTCCGAGGGATATACCACAATTAAATACGAAGGACAGTTGGAATAGGAAGTTGCTGTGGCCCAATAGTATATCCCAATGGGCAACCGGTGAAGCCCAACCCTAATGCCTTGGCATTTGTAGTTTTTTTTTCACACCAAGTAAATTGATGAAAATGAGAAAAATGTTGCCTATAGCAATGCACTCACATGGGCGCTCACGCATCTCTAAAGAGCCGCATGAGCAGGCTATAAAAAGGTGTCACGTGTAACGGGCAGGTCCTGGAAGTCGGCCTATGGTAACCACCTCTAGGCAATAAATTGCTGCTTCCTTATGTCAAGAAGAAAACTCGTTCCTGTTCTCACCAAAAATTTGAATTGAAATAAATTAAGTTTTTTCTTGGTTTCCAGGAGTGGGAGTTGGTGGTGCTGGGAAAATTGAAGTGGAACCTTGCTGCCGTTACACCACATGACTTTATCGAACACATATTAATAAAGCTGCCATTACCTAAAGATAAACTGCTTATGGTCCGGAAGCACGCACAGACATTTATTGCACTCTGTGCCACAGGTAAGAGCGAGGATTTTTGTATTTTTATTTTCCTTAAAGGGGTATTTTGGTTTCTGCATATATTCTTTGTATAATATAAAGTTATACAATTTTCCAATATACTTTCTGTATCTATTCTTCATGGCCCAACCCCAGTTCCGCCTGGTAAAGTTGTCGTCATATTCCATTCGGAGATTGAATGGATTTCCATGTGAGTTTATGGGAGTCATGAAAACGGTCAATGTGAATATGCCATCAATTGTCCATATCTCCTATTAGGGAATACATGCCCCTTTATAGAGGGGTTCCCCGTTCAGGACACCCCTATGAGTCATAGTGAAACAGCTGCTCTGTTAGTCATCTGAATGGCTGCCATGTAATACTACAATTCCCCTGCAGTGGCCGCTGCAGGGAAAATGTCTGGCTGCCCGCGGCTTCCTCTTGGCAAAATCGGTTGCGGTGATCATTTGTGGGAATATGAATACTGGTCCACAAAAAAAATGTCTGCCATATGTGAGGCAATATATTGACTTACTGCTCTACAGCAAGGAGAAAATGGTTAAAGGCAAGGCAGATAAATTAGCTTACAGAAACTTTATGAGAATGGATGGGTGTGGCAGAGAGCGTGCATATTTCTGTACCACACCTAGAGTTCTTATCCACATATGAAACTGAGCTTTGCAATTCTTCATACTTAACCCTTATGTTATTGAATAGAGCAATAGTACCAGTATGGTGAAAGGAGCTTAAAATGTCCAGCAGCTCTTCTGAACTATCTATGTAGTTTTAAGTTGACATTTAATAGGTGAAAAACCCTTTAATGGTTGAAAGAAATGCAAGTCTGGAAACTCCATGACTAATATGCAAATTAGCCTGACTAATATTCTGATTGTCCATTACGACCATGCTCTGATTACCATCTCAAAGCTTTTTTTTTTTTTTGTCAGAAATTGCGCCACTCTTGTCCATTGGCTGTGTCGGGTATTGCAGCTTGGCCCCAATCACTTGGACTGCCATAGCACAGACTGGCACGGTTTCTGGGAAAAAAAAAAAAAGCTTACCTTTTTTCCTAATTTTGTACACCACTTTCACCATATTTGGTATTGGGGAGGAGATTGTGAGAGTTGGCAACAATTAAGGAGGAGCATTCCCCGCTCCTGACAGGTTTATTTTTGTAAATACTTGTATTCCCCATGAAATAACCATTCTGGAGCATCTTTTCTTAGAACTCTGTTACGCCGTTATTCCTCCTAGAAAATGTAAAAATACATTGGCAAGTGGGTGTTACCATTTCTCTTGTCAAAGGGGCGTGTCCCTACATAGTCCCACTCTGTCAGCACTGATTGGACAGTATCAGTCTTTGTAGGGACACACCCCCAACTGGTAACAACCATTTATTCATAAATTTCTAGGAAGAATAACAGAGGACCGGTACAACGTAGAGTTCTAGGTAAAGATAGTATAATATAAGAAGGTTGTCCATTATGTTGGAAAATGTTGCCAATGCATCAGTTTGGCACGTTTCTGTCTATATACGCCCTGAAATGGGCTGGGTCTCTGATTTTATCAATATTACTATTGTCTTCATGGGTCCATCATCCTTGCCTTATATTGTATCCATATTGACTTTTATCTGGCCTATAGCTGCCTACCTAGTTGGAACAGACCATCAATTTACAACAGCAAAGACCATTTTTCAGGTTTCCGCATCAATGAGCTTCCCTTCCATCTATTTTATTCCTTGTATGTCTTCGTTTGATCACCATTTTAGTTTATAATCTAAATAAAAAGTTGAGTTACTTTGTAAGAACATTGCTTTTGCTTATCCTGAGTTGCAGCCTGTATTATCATTTAGATCTCCATTCACAATTCTGCTAGTTGTCAATGAAATCTGTCGACAAGATTGTTGACAGACACACCCCTAACAGCTAAACTGAGCTCCTGTAATGCAGAGGGATAATTCGTTTTTTCCTACATCAGATGACTGGCCTGGTTTAAAGGGGTTGTCCAGGATTAGAAGACCATTGCTGCTTTCTTCCAAAACCAGTGAGCTGAGCTGCAATACCACACACGTCCCGACAACTCAGGGACATTTGTGGTGCTGTTTTTGTAGAAAGCAGCCATGTTTTTTTTAATCTTGGACAACCCCTTTAAAGATAACTCTTTCCAGGATGCACTGAGACACTGAGCCAGAAAGAAGGGCTGGGAGATTTCAATTCTGAACCCTGCAGAATTATGAATGCAGCTCTGGAGTATAATACAGGCCGTAACTCACGATCAGTACAAAATAAGTAATGCAATGTACTTACAAAGTTACTCTTCTAGATTAAATCTGTATTTAAATGGGTGTTTCAAGGTGGACATATCCTTTAAATTGAAAAACCTGCATGAATTCTATACTTTTTATGGTTATCTGCTTGCGGGGAACACGAGTCACATCGGTTTATGTATAACGTGCATGGTGAATGTTAAACGTTGGTTACAGGCAAAGTCTAGATATGAAGCTTTACAGACCAAGTTCACAGAAACACAGACCACATTTGCATGTCTGTAAGTAGTGACGAGGAGAACGTACCACACTGGGCTTTTAAAATGTCATATTAATCGACCAGTAGAGGAACGAGCTATTTTTATACAATTACCCTTTATTTTACAATTCAATTAGGTATTTTTTAATAATATTTCCCCTAAAATAAAATAAAATGTTTTCCTATTCTGACATTTTCAAAAAGTCCATTCTGTTGTATCTTAGTTCCAGTATTTCTGGGAAAGCCGGGTGACAACCAATATGGCTTTCATTATCTCTTACAGAGGTTGACACACAACTTTTCCAATGCCCGAAGGGCCAATCAGTGTTTTTATGCAGCAAAAAAATCCTCCATAACTAGGTAACTGTGCCATTCAGGAGTTTGGTGAGAGCTGAAATGGAAGCTATATTAAAGCGTTTTTTTTGGGAGGAAATGCCCTTTGAACCTTTGCAAACTCACTATGTAGAATCAAACTGTCCTAGTTATGCTGAGCTAATCTTTTTGCATAAGGTGTTGATGCATTTCTTTAACTTAGTCTTGAGGATAAAGCGCTACCCACAATTCCACAAGAGTTGCAAAAATGCTCTTGCAGGGACAAAACCTAAAACGTATATGTGGACATATATGTGATCTGCACTTGAACTACAGTTAACATATATAATAGTTCTATATGAAAAAAACAAACATTACTTGTCTTGTATTGATCATGTGTTACACTCCAGAGCTGCATTCACAATTCCCCTGGCTTCAGACCTGAAATCTCCCAGCATTCCCTACTTGATCAGTGTCTGCACAGAACTTGGTGAATTGCCTTCTGGAAACGCTCTATGCACCAGACACAGTATAGCAATCTGATGAAGGAGAAAGAAACTGCCCACTGCATTATGGGCGCTCAGCTCCCATAATGAATGCAGCTCTAGAGTATAATACATGATATAACTCAGGATCAGTACAGCATAAGTAATGTATTGTATGTACACAGTGACTCCACCAGCAGAATAGTGAGTGCAGCTCTGGTGTATAATACAGGATGTAACTCAGGATAAGTACAGGATAAGTAATGTATTGTATGTACACAGTGACTCCACCAGCAGAATAGTGAGTGCAGCTCTGGAGTATAATACAGGATGTAACTCGGGATAAGTAATGTATTGTATGTACACAGTGACTCCACCAGCAGAATAGTGAGTGCAGCTCTGGAGTATAATACAGGATGTAACTCAGGATCAGTACAGGATAAGTAAAGTATTTAAAACGTTACTCTACTCTTTATGTACAGTAGATTATATATAAACTGTACAATGATGGTCCAAGGTGAACATACCCTTTCATTTATTAATGAAGTATGACCCACTATAACATGGGAGAAATTTGGACCGGCGAGCGGCAGCATAGAAATGACTGATCTCTAACCCTGCTTTTTAATTGGGTTGGTCACATTCACACCGGTCACACAGCTGCATGCTGCAAAGGAAAAGGTCTTGAGGTCTGTATCTCTATATCCTGACTCGTAAACATGGCTGGAATATAGCAACTCATTATTAGCTGAAGTGGTCCCAGTGTTGATCGGCTGTAATGTATTAGGGTATGTGCACACATAAACTGCATTTACGTCTGAAATAACGGAGCTGTTTTCAGGAGATTGCTCGTCCTCGCATTTTGCGAGGCGTCATTGACGGACGTAATTTAGAGCTGTTCTTCATTGAATTCAATGAAAAACGGCTCAAATTACGTCCAAAGAAGTGCCCTGCACTTCTTTTGACGAGGCAGTCATTTTACGCGTCGTCGTTTGACAGCTGTCAAACGACGACGCGTAAATGACAGGTTGTCGGCACAGTACGTCGGCAAACCCATTCAAATGAATGGGCAGATGTTTGCCGACGTATTGGAGCCCTATTTTCAGGCGTAAATCGAGGAAAATAGGTCGTGGGAACCCAGCATTAAACTTGTGTAAAACTCACTACTGGGGGTAAAGAGCTTTCAGCAAGAAAATAACATTTTGACATAGTATGGAGCTGTATGTACTCCAGGAGCCACAGTTCTGCACCACATTCCCCCCTAGAAGCTAGTGTAAGAATCTGTGATACGACGCCCAAAGAACTCTATGGGCCCATACTGAACCTCCGTATGCCGCCAATCTCACAGATTCATACAGGTTATGGGTTATAAATCTTAGCGTGCAAATTAGCTAGTCTCATTTCTCCGAGAGCATCCATGTGGCGGCTCCCTCGACCTGCATAGAGTTAATTATTTGTGTCTACGCAGGTGGAAGAAGCCGCTATGTGAGCCTCGCTGCACCTGATTGGCTGAGGGCTCATAAAAGGCACTATATTATCTTAGAATTTTGGCTTACTGGCCCTTTAAGATCACCTGTCATAATGGAAGATGGGGGTTATAGAGTTGAAAGTAATCAATAGTTTGTTCTCTTCCCTGGAATCTGCTGTCATCACTAATGCCAATATTGGATCATTTAGTAGTATTACCGCCTGGTGAAGGAATTACCAATATTTCGGGGTTTTTTATTGCCAAGCTCGATAGAGATATCTGGTCGTTGCTGCTTTAGGATATCTTGACAGCAAGATATTATGGACTAAATAATGATACTTGATGCAAACGACTGGTAATCAGGGGTATTTTTGTTCCTGGCAGAATCTTTTTGTTAAAATTTTTTTTTAAATATAATATGTCATATTATAATCATGCAGTGGTGACCATCGGATCGAGCCAGAGGGAATATTTGGGATTTTGTCATTTACTATCCTTCAAAATAGTTGGGAATTCTGGAAACTTCCGAGAACTTGTAATTACTAGTGTAATGTCCCCAAGACATTACTATCGGCGCCCGCGGTCTACCACACTAGCGGTCTCAGTGGTCGTTTTGAGAAGAAGACAACTCAAGAACTTTTTAATGCCCCTGTGTAGACAGGCCTATTTTTTTTGTATAACCAGCCCAGCATCCCTTTTTAAAGGGGTTGTCCATTTTGGAAAATCCTTTTTTGTTCGAAAGGTCTGGCAGCAAATGCTCAATTCCCCTGTAGTGCCACCACAGGCAAAACGAAGCATTACAAGGGGCCCATTGAAATTAATAGTCTATCCATGTAAAGTACTGACATGCTGGGTCCTCCAAAGAGAGCGAGACTTTTTTTGTGGCCGTTCTCAGTTTCCGGCTATTTGATGAAAGTGTTGAATGAGAGATCTTCTTACTCGGAATGCCCTAATAGGATGTTTTAAAATGGGTTTTGTAAACCAGACAACCCTTTGCTATTTGTGCATAGCAGACCATCAATTACCAAAACTGATCTTTTTATCTGCTCCTCATACTCCTTTTATAAATGATGTCAGCCACAGAACACAGAGTCACACAAATAATATGTATCTGGAGACCCACCAGAAGGCTATTAAAAAAGGTATTTTAGTGTAAACTAAAACCGTGAAAACCGTTTTTTAAAATCTTGTATCTAGCCTGAGATATAATCACGCGAACTTATAGGCCGAAAGCCTGAGGCTGCACTACTTATAAATCAGAAGGGGACATGTCATCGGAATCTCTGTCAGGTACAGTGTTGTCATGGGGACCTTGTGTGGATTCACTTAAACAACAATATCTATATCCTTCCTAGCTTGTATATATGGGAACATTGATGGGTTTGTTGATTTGGATCAACACAAGGTCTCAATGACAACACTGCACCATCACACATTATTAAAGGGACTTTTTCTTCTGGTCGGTCACTTTCAAGTGAAGTAAAGGCGAGAATAGGAAAGGTTGCGCCAATTTTCCATTCTGTCTCCTAAAGGGTGAAGTATCTGTTTCTCGGTTCTGTTGGTAGTTATTGAAAACGTATGAATGCGTCTGATTGGATATCTCAAGTAAAGAACAAGCTGCCATTTTATATCAGCTGATTTACTGTCAACAAGTTATGTTTTTTCCACTGGGAGATTTGTCTTCTACTGGGAAATGTGCCCACTGGAAAGGAGGACTGCCTTCCAGGAGAATATCTACTGACAAGGCCTCTATTAAGGTAATTTTATGGGCACTCAGAATATTAACCGGTTGAGTACCCGCGTGACGTCTGGTCACGTCACTCAGACTAGTGGTCTGGAGACCCTCGTTCTGTGTACTGAATGTGATCAGTGTATTACTTGTTTCCTAGAACAGCATCGCTCTAGATGTTGGAGGGATTTTGTTTTTCTTTTTGAGAGTATGTATGCGTAGAGGCCAGCGATCAGCAGATCAAGGTTCAAAAAACAAGACTTTAACATTTCCCGGCATCACATTATTGTCCTTTGGACAATCCCTTCTCAGAATAATGAACTTAAAGGAACACTCCAGTTTTGAAAATTATTCTACAGTACAAATAGTCATAAAATCTTTTGCTTGAATCATGTGACTCCAGTCACAACCAAAACGGCATCTACATTTTTGTTGCACCACTGCTAAAGCTAAAATGTGCTAATCTATGTGTATGGCACATAAAAAGTGTTACATAAAATCAGTACAAAATATGTGAAGAAAAGTATTTGCAAGGTTACGCTACATTATATAAAGATTTAAGTTGTTAAAAAGGGACTACTATATGACTAGTCCATTTAAAGATATAGGCATTTAAATTATGTGGCTGCAACATCCAATTGCCGCTACGGGATATTATGGCCCTATTGACGGCCTGCAGTGATTAGATCTCACGTTACATCACTACAGATGCAATGTCACTGAGGGACGATGTGGTCTGACCGCACGGACGGGTAGGCAAGGCAAAAGGGGCAAATGCCCTGGGGGCTCCGATGTTCGGAAACCTGGGACCAGAGCTGTGTAGGGAACAGGAGTTTGGCAGGGCATATGCCCCAGTTGTTGGATGTCAGGCGGGTGCCAACAAGCCACTCTGCCTCGTCCTGCGTATTTAGTTACCGGGCTTGGGACAGTGAGCTGGGTCTTTGCCCCAGGTGAAGTAAGTTTTTGTTACAGCTCAGCACTGTCATTATTACTAGCGCACTGTATGGCGGTTCTATTTTGGCACTATGTAGCTCTGTTATTTGGGTACTGTGGTGGCATTTTGTGTATTATATGGTGGTAACATATGGACCGTGTAGAGAACGGTTTGCCCAGAGGCCCCCCCACACATTCATCAGGTCCTTGAAGCGTCAAATTCATACATTACATATAGTAGATATTTTTTTATTTTCCTATTTCTTACAGGTCGGTGCTATTTGGGAGATTTATTCTAAATCTTGGACAACCAAGTGGCTCGAAACAAGCGTTTCCCGGGGCATTACTAGTAACCTCTATGTCATCTATTTCTGCGGCATTACGCCACAGAATACTAAAAATAGTCCCGTTTCACTATTTTTGTGTATGTGACAATTACATAGTGATGACATTTGGCACTAATTGAGCCGTTTATTATAATGGTGGATGAGGTCAGTAGAGTCAACTGGACATGTTTTGTCTGAAGTTACTCGAAGCGCTGAGGGATCTATAAAATGTCACAGGCCTCTCGCCTCTGCGCTAAATAAACAAGATTTTTCTACGTATTCTTAGCCAAGAAACGGAGATGTTTTAATCTGGGTATCGTGAGTCACTACATCATTTTTGTTAACCACTGGGATACTTTTGCTATAGCTGAATATAATAACTCGCATATCTATTGGTGTGCATTATCAAATATATAGTTATGATGTAATATTATAGATTAGTGATGTCACCCCTAGGGGAATGTGGTATATGGAGAGAGTGGTGATGTCACTCCAGTAGACTATGCGGTGTATCGGGAGAGTGGTGATGTCACCCCAATAAAATATGTGGTACATTAAGAGAGTAGTGATGTCACTGAAATAGAATATGATATATTGCGAGTGTTGTAATGTCACTTAAGGAGAAATATATGTTCTATCCGGAAAATATATTCTACCCAGGCGCTTAGCTGTACAGGACCCCTGACCTCATTGTCCTAGAAATCAGTGGGCTCTCGACGGATGGATCCCACCAATCAAATAACGATGGCACAGCCTATCAACTAAACCACGACCCCCGGTCATTGCAAAACGACCAAAAAATACATGTATTTACCCTGGGACATACCCCTTGTGAGGGGTAAGGGGGGACACAGTTGCTCAGTAATTGACAATGCAGTCTACCAGCATCCGCTAGGGACATAAAACCTATTTCAGATGCCCATAATACGGGCATTTTAGGGTCCATGTTAGGGCCTTAACCACCAGACCCTGCTTGGTTTTACTAAATCAGACTTGGATCACCATAGATCGAAGTTCAGTAGAGCCACATAGGGGCCATATGTCATTCAGACCCTATAATTCCTGTTTTATGGCCATCTGAAATAGGCCTAAATATGGCCGTGGCTGCTCGAAATAAAACAAAAAGTTGCATTTAGCTCATCCCTTATGTCAAGTCATTTTTTTCTTAAAAAGGAAAGGTGTGGCTCTTGGTTAACCAAACTTGCACGTTCAGCGTTAACACTAGGCCTGTTGAGCAAAAAAACAAAACGTTTACATTAGTCAGGGCTTTTCGTTTTCCTGGAATATCGTGAAATATTACACCTACAAACCGTTAACCAAAATCTGCATTCATTTCAGCTTTGTGCACAGTCATCACATTTATCCTTTATAGATGTTTTTATTATTTAAAGTTTCCCATTAAAAAAAAATGTAAAAAACAAATAAAACACTGGTAAAAAAAACTGCTTACCTAGACTTCTAAACGGCGAATCTGCTCCGTTATGCAGTGTAATTGGAGCTGTGGATAGATCAATGCATAACTAGGCCAAATTGTCATTCCGGAGTCTGGGAAAGCTGGGTGAACACCCCTTTTGGGAGCTGTAATAGCCACTCTATTGGTGGTCACCCAGCTTTCCCAAAAACCGAACTGTATAGAAGTTTTTATGGACTTGCCATAAGTGGACGTCTGAAAGGCTTTATATTATGGTTGAACTTTTTGGATTTTACAAGGTAATGCCCAATGTCAGATATGGATTTACGGGGCAGGAAGCTTCTCCAGTACTTTACAGTCTCCTTAGATGTCTGCTAGAAATATACAAGACGTGAAGTTTTAATTTGATGCGTCTACTTAGTAGAAATTCGAACTTTGCATTGCAAACCACAAATGAATACCCATCGACTGCCAGTTTTTGAGATCTGAGTAAAGGCTTGTCCACACGTAACGGAATTTCTGCAGCAATTCCATAATTTTGCTGCGGATAAAACGCACTATATCCTTCGTTTTTTACTGCAGAAAATGGTGCGAATTTTGCTGCGTTTTTCTCAATGTTGGGAAATGGTGACATCTCCTCTGAAAAACGCAACAATTCAGTCCTTCATTCCTTTTCCGCAGCAGGAATTGACATGTACGAAAAAAAAGCACCGCGGGTCAATTTCTGTTTGGAAATTTTACGCAGCGTGTGGATGAGATTGTCAGGGTATGTGAACACGTAGTGACCAAAAACGTCTGAAAATACAGAGCTGTTTTCAAGGGAAAACGGCCCCTGATTTTCAGACGTTTTTTGAGCAACTCGCGTTTTTCACGTCCGTTTTTGGAGCTGTTTTCATTGGAGTCTATGAGAAAACGGCTCCAAAAACGTCCCAAGAAGTGTCCTGCACTTCTTTGACGAGGCAGTCATTTTACGCGCCGTCATTTGACAGCTGTCAAACGACGACGCGTAAATTACAGGTCGTCGGCACGGTACGTCGGCAAACCCATTCAAATGAATGGGCAGATGTTTGCCGACGTATTGTAGCCCTATTTTCAGACGTAAAACGAGGCATAATACGCCTCGTTTACGTCTGAAAATAGGTTGTGTGAACCCAGCCTTAAATCTCATCCACTTTGCTGCTACTGTATTTTGCTGCGTATTTGCCGTCTGTAATTCCGAACTGAAAATACGCAGCAATTCCGCTACGTGTGGACGAACCCTGAGGGTATGTTCACACGCTTAACAAAAAACGGCTGAAAATACGGAGCTGTTTTCATGGAAAAACAGCAACTGATTTTCAGCCGTTTTTTAAGTAACTTGCGTTTTTTGCGACATTTTTTACGTCCGTTTTTGGAGCGGTTTTCCTATTGAGTCAATGTAAAACTGCTCCAAAAATAGGCCGCGTAAAAACAGTCCCGTGCGAATGGAACGCCGTTTTTCAAATTGAAATCAATGGGCAGATGTTTGGAGCCATTCAGCCCCTGTATTTTCAGCCGTTTTTAGGGGCTTTTACAGCCCGAAAAACGTCTGAAAATAGCCCGTGTGAACATACCCTCACTCTTAAATATTCACTTATGGTGTCAATATGCGTATAAAACAAGACTTATTTTTTATTCTGTTTTTACTTAAACGTCCTATAATCCAGAAAATCTGATAATCTGCCACGTTTCCACATTAGAACTGCAAAATAATGTAAAAAAAACACAAAAAAATGAAATGTCTCTACATTTTATGTATTTTTCTATGCCCTTCCAATAATCCAGAATATTCGATTATCTGGCAGACACATTTCCAGTACCATCAATGCTGGATTAAAGGAATTCTACAGTAATTTGCATCCATTAGACCCAATAAGTATGTATCTATGGTAATGGAAGCTGTAATTAAAGCTGCCTGAAAACCGGGTAGGGTAGATACAGATTAGCGGCAGTTTTCAATGCAAAACCGCGGATTCTCGTCCAATTTCAAAGTGGAATCCGCTGTGTGAACATAGCCTTATATTCTAAACTGCTCTGAAAAATGAAACAGAGTCTGGTTGCTATGGGCAACAATTCCAACTTCGCTATTAGATTTCTGAGGCCTAGCGTTATCTTGCACTCCAAGGTGGCCATTTATAATGTTCACCTCCTCCTGTTCACATCAGTTGGACTTGGTTGGTTTGGAAAAATGTTGCCCAATTGCAATTTCAATGAGCACCCCCCCACCCTGACCCAACACTGCTCGCCCCCCCCCCCCCCAAAAAAAAGGCCCTTGTTGGGCCTTTGTCTTTTTGTGGGCCTGTCAGGTTGAATTGATATCGCATTGAGGAGGTCTGACACTCATTAGATGGAGGTGAGGAGGACTCTTCACAATTCGGGGCCACACTCTGCATTCAGAGACATTTGCCGCCCCATTTGCAGCAGTTAATTCAGGGGCGGACATACCGCATGTGCAGCCGGTGCAGCTGCACAAGGGCCCCGCGTGGGAAGGGGGCCCGTTCAGTGGCGTAACTACCACAGTAGCAGCCGTAGCAGCTGCTACGGGGCCCGCGGCATGGGGGGGCCCGTGTCGCCCTGACAGGCACATTACATTTTATGTACCAGGCCTGGCGGCACGGGCCCCCTCATGCCTAGTAGCATCACAACACTAGGCATGAGGGGAGGGAGGGGGCGGGGGCCCGGTGATAGCCGCCACACTGCACTACCAATCGGGAGGGAGGGGGCGGGTGCCCGGGCCCGGTGATAGCCGCTACACTGCACTGCCAATCTGGCACAGATGAATAGGACAGGACGGCGATGCTGGTGGTAGGAGGAGCGCTCAGGCAGGGGAGAGGACAGGGGGCGGTGCGACGTAAGACTTCGGGCGGCTGGACAGTACAGTCAGGACTGCCGGAGAACTCATAGGATGAGCGGAGGACAGACACAGGACGAGTGGAGGACGTGCAGACTGCAGAGGACAGGTAGATGAAGTTAAAAAGTTCATGTCAGAAGGGAGAAGTTTTTATGTAGAAAAATCTGCCTCATAATTCCTTCCGGAATTTTGAGGCATATTTTGACCTGCCGGTAGAACACTTCCCGCGTTTTTCATTGCGTTTTTTTGTGGCGTTTTTCGGCCATCGGGCCGTGGGCAGGGAAACGCAGCAAAAAACGCATTTTCTGCCTGCCATTGTTGTCAATGGGAAGTCAGAGACAGAAACGCCCGAAGAAAGGGCATTGCGCTTCTTTTTCCCGCATGCGGTTTTTACTGCTCGCAGGAAAAATTTCATGGATTTCAATGGGAGGCACTTTCTGACGTTTTTCGCGAAAAAAACCTCAGTGTGAACTCCCCCTAACACAGGGGCGTAACTACTGCTATAGCAGCCGTAGCGGCTGCTACGGGGCCGCGGCATGAGGGGGCCCGCGTCACCTGCCGGCACGGGCCCCCACCTTGGCCGGAATCTCCGCTAGCTGCCGCTATGGCTGCTACAGCGCGATGCCACGGAACACTACGGCAGAGCAGGGAGTATCTCCCCGCTCTGCCATTAAACATAAGACATGTATCCCCTATCCACAGGATAGGGGATACGTGTGTGATCGCTGGCATTGATAGGGAGAACGGGGGACCGAAAGTCCCCTGAAGTTCTCCATCACAAACCTCGGACTTCCGGGGTCTGTGTCGGCAGCTCCGTAGAAATGAATGGAGCGCCGGTCACACTTGAGCTGCGCAGACACCGGAAGTCAGAGGTGAGTGATGGAGAACTTCGGGGGACTTTCGGTCCCCCGCTCTCCCTATCAATGCCAGCGATCACACATGTATCCCCTATCCTGTGGATAGGGGATACATGTCTTTTGTCTTTTCACACTGTAGGTCGCATTTTTTTGAGTGATTGGGGGTGTATGGCGTTCCCTACAGGGGGGGGGCTGTATAGCGTTCCCTACAGGGGGGGGCTGTAAGGCGTTCCCTACAGGGGGGGCTGTATAGCGTTCCCTACAGGGGGGGCTGTATAGCGTTCCCTACAGGGGGGTCTGTATGGCGTTCCCTAAAGGGGGGTCTGTATGGCGTTCCCTACAGGGGGGGGCTGTATGACTTTCCCTACAGACCCCCCCTGTAGGGAACGCCATACAGAACCCCTGTAGATAACGCCATACAGACCCCACTGTAGATAACGCCATAAAGTCCCCCCTGTAGATAACACCATACAGCCCCCTGTAGATAACGCCATACAGCCCCCCTGTAGATAACGCCATACAGCCCCCTCTGTAGATAGCGCCATACAGTCCCCCCTGTAGATAGCGCCATACAGTCCCCCCTGTAGATAGCGCCATACAGTCCCCCCTGTAGATAGCGCCATACAGTCCCCCCTGTAGATAGCGCCATACAGTCCCCCCTGTAGATAGCGCCATACAGTCCCCCCTGTAGATAGCGCCATACAGTCCCCCCTGTAGATAGCGCCATACAGTCCCCCCTGTAGATAGCGCCATACAGACCCCCCTGTAGATAGCGCCATACAGACCCCTCTGTAGATAGCGCCATACAGTCCCCCCTGTAGATAACGCCATACAGCCCCCTCTGTTGATAGCGCCATACAGTCCCCCCTGTAGATAACGCCATACAGCCCCCTCTGTAGATATCTTGAGATTCAGTCCTGCTTGATAGATAACAGTGCAGTAAGCTAAGCATGATAAGATCATCTAAATTATTGCATCTCAGTTGCATGAGTGCTTTGTGTTATATTCAATGATTCAATTTAACCTAAGTCTCTAAATGTGGGCAAAGAAAATAAAAAAACTATACTCACCTCCTCCCTCGCCTCCGTTCACCCGCCGCAGCCCCCATCCTCCTGTCTCGGTCTGTGTTACAAGTGTACAAGGCTGCACTGGTGACGCGCTGCCGATGGCACGTGACCGCTGCTGCCAATAACTCCTCATTGGTGTGCTGCTGAGGACAGTAGTTCCACAGCAAATCGCTGTTGAGGGCATTGATTGGCTGCAGCGGTCATGTGCCATCGACCGCGCGTCACCACAGCAGCTTTGTAAACACAGAAAGGGATAGGGGCTGCGGAGGGGGAACGGAGGCGCCGGAGGAGGTGAGTATAGGTTTTTCATTTTCTTTGCCCACATTTAGGGACTTAGTTTAGATAAGAATTTAACCCGGAAAAAAATGTGTTACTTGTGTTCTAAACTGGTAATAAAATGTACAATATAAATCTTCCTTCATAATTTTTATTAGTAAGGTTTATTTTTATATGCATATATATGTTTAGGTAACTTTGTCGGTATTGGGGGGGGGGGGCGGGGGGGCCCTGGCACATTATCTGCACAGGGGCCTTTTGCAGTCTGTGTCCGCCACTGAGTTAATTAATATGCTAAAAAAATCGGAGCCGCTGATACGTTTTACAGCCTGTTGTGCAACAAAGCCCAGACGTGTGAGATTTTGACGGCCAAGTTTATGGTGCGTGCGGGAGAGGTTAGCGCGAGGAGAGCAGGGACTTTGTGAGGGCAGATCCCCGGTCACTCTGGGCCTCTAGCCATTTGCTCGCTGTCTCGTTTGCATTCTGAATGACATTAAAGAGGTGAACTAGGTGATTGGACATTGCCCGTGGTCTCTTGTGACCACACGTGGAGCGAGACCTACAGCAGTGCTGGCTGGCGTACGCACTGTGACTCTTTATACCAGACGGGAATCACAGCGTACGAGTTACATATCTAATAATGCATCACATTTGGCAGTTCTCTGAGCTAGCGCACGTTCTCGTGTAACAGGAATATTGCTGGAAGCAGGAAAAGATGTCAATTCATTTTTGATTCCTGAAACATAAATGTTCAGATGTAGCAGAGCTGAATTTGTCATGTCCTGCTAGCTATGAACATAACCTCTCCCCCCCCCCCCATTCTATGGAGTTGGAAGAAGATTGGTCAAAGAGATCTGACATGGCCAATCCTAATGCCCCCTGAGAAAAATGGTATCTGTCCGCACTATACCCAGCGCTGGCGCAAGGTTTATGTGGGCCCCATTGCGTTGTAACTCACTCGACAGTTAAATGTCCCTACATGCCCCCATACCTTAGTTAGGCCTCCCTTGTGTCCCCATACAGAAGTTAGGTCCCCTTTATGCCCCATTTAGAAGTTAGGTCCCCTTTTGTTGGCCCTATATATTTGTGAGGTCCTAGTCTGCCGCCCTGCAAATTGAAACTACAGCTGTGTAGCGCTCCTGGTGGTTGAGTGGGCCCCCCCCATGAGCACTATGTCCGGCCCTTGCCCGGATTCACCGTGTGCAGTCGCGGCCCTGACCATACCCATTAAATTGCCTATACACCTACGATAGCTACCATCCAAATGTGCATGTGTGTCAAAGGGGAGGGGGGAATAAGCCGCTGCACCTCTGTTCACTCCAGAGACCTCTGGTGGCAACTTATCTCCGGATTGAAATCCAACATGCCCTCTTCTTCTGTCTCAATTCTTTTGTGCCATCAGAGTCGGGACACCCACTTACACATTAGATACTCTGCAGAAATTGGCGGGTTTGGCCGACTTTCATCTAATATGTATGAGCGCCCTTGTCAACGGAAAATGTTGAAAAAAGAAACAAAAACGGGTAACTTACAGGGGTTGTCCAGTCATAAGAAATTTATGGCCTATCCTCAGGATCTCAACTTCTGATCGGTGGAGGTCCGGCTACTGGCACCCACGCCGATCAGCTGTTTTGAAGGGGCCGCAGTGTTCACATGAGCGCTGCTTCCTTCATTTCTTATCTGCTCGTACTGTAAATCGGCAACAGGCAGCGGTTCATAGTATTAAGTGTCTTCTTCCATTCAAGCGGCCCCTTCAAAACAGTTGATCAGCGGGGGTGCTGGTAGTTGGACACCCACCGATCAGATATCGAAGGCCTATCCTGAGGATAGGTCATCAATTTCTTATGACTGGACAACCGCTTAAAAAGGAGTTTTCTAGGAATGCAGAAAAAAAAAATCAAATCTCAGGAAAAAAACCTATTTTACTTTTCTTTTTTTTGTAAATGTTGTTTTTCGGTCCTGACAAACTCCTTTAAATCGTTTGGCCTACATGCTTAGTGCTTTGTCATTGTTAAAGGGGAACACCTATGCACTGAATTATGCCAGGGTCTGAGGGAGAGCGGAGCATGACACAACTTTACAGAACACCAAAGAAAGAATCCCTGTGTCGATCCTTTCATATGGTATAACAGAAGTATTCCTTTAAGATATTCAGTCCAAAACCTTCTCAGCTCTGCTACATCTATAACTAAAGCTGAGCCTCACTGTGGTTAATTCACATCTTGGCACCGCGCAATAATTTCCTGCTTTTTCCTGACTGTTTCTCCTGCTCTTTGCAGATTTTAACTTCGCCTTGTACCCACCATCTATGATAGCGACTGGAAGCGTGGGAGCCGCAATCTGTGGGCTGCAGTTGGACGACGCAGAAAGCGATCTCTCCGGTGATGGTCTGACGGAGCACTTGGCTAAGATTACTAACACAGATGTGGTGAGTATCCTTTTTTTTTTTTTCCCATGATAATTTTGAGTGTTAACATTATACTTGGAAAAATATTAACACAAGCAAAAAAAAAATGAAAAAAAAAATATGTGGAATTCCCCTGAAGTTTTCGGCCTCCATATTGTATCTGCAGCCGGGATTGTTTTTGCCACTTTAAGTTTTTGATGAGTCTTAAGAGTTTTGTTTAGGTGCGGTATTTCTTACTGCTGAATCAATGCCCTTAAAAGAGCATTTGTCATTTGGCACGGAGCAGCAGCTGCTTACCCAGCCTAGACTGTCTCCTGTGCAAACCATCGCTTAAAGGGGAACACCGAGCCAAGTGAGAAGCTGTGTGCCCGAAACGTCACACGTGAAACTTTCTGGACTCCAAAAGGGATTGAGATACTTGAAATTTCACACGTGGTTCCAAAACGCATCTGGAGGGAATATCACTGTACACAGCGCAATTCACAAACTGGTATTCATAGGAATCTATGTACTGGTATAAGTGGCTATTTGTTCAGGCCGTCAGTCGGGTACGCTGGGCATGGTGCCGACATTTTTTCATTCTAATATGACGTTATTTTGCTATATGGAGCTATGTTATATTATCATTTATATATGTTTTGTATATAAAATAAAATCCTTGTAACTTAATTCCTCACCGTTTTAAGATATCGGCTTGCGGTCAGTGAATGGGAACATTTTTTGTTTACATCCGGAGGCTGAACGCCCATCCTGATGATGTCAAATTGGCACAGGTTCATGGCTCTATACAAGACAGAGAGCTTAAACATTGCGAACAAGAATATTCCCTTTCATTGAAAGCAAGCAAAGATCTTGAAAATAGTGCGAAATTTAATCACAAAGTATATTAGAAAGTTGTAGGACTGTTAATGATTATGATTTATGTAAAGAGGACCTATCACCTCTCCTGACATGTCTGTTTGTATTCCCCATGAAATAACAATTCTGTGGCATCTTTTCTTTGATCTCTAGTTGTGTCTCTCCTCTGTAATTCCTCCTAGAAACGTGTAAATAAATTGACAACTGGGTGTCACCAGTTGGGGGTGTGTCCGTACACAGAACTGCAATGTCCAATCAGTGTAGACAGAGTGAGGCTGTGAAAGGACACGCCCCTTTAGCAATGCAATGGAATGTAACTCCCAGTTGTCAATTTATTCTTACATTTCTAGGAGGAATAACAGAGGAACGGCACAACGTAGAGTTCTAAGAAGATTCTGCAGAATTGTTATTTCATGGGGAATGCAAGTATTTACTGAAACAGACATGTCAGGAGAGGCGACAGATCCTCTTTAAATAAAATGGAAAGACAGATGTAATGAAGAAGAGGGGGTATTATAGAGGAGGCATCTCCAGCGACTATTGAGCACATGGAGGGGTTGGCAGCGTTGGTCTCTTCCCTATGGGCAGTGGTAATGTGGGATTCCTAGCTTTCTCCACAGTTAGGGTATGTGCACACACACTAATTACGTCCGTAATTGACGGACGTATTTCGGCCGCAAGTCCCGGACCGAACACAGTGCAGGGAGCCGGGCTCCTAGTATCATACTTATGTACGACGCTAGGAGTCCCTGCCTCGCTGCAGGACAACTGTCCCGTACTGTAATCATGTTTTCAGTACGGGACAGCAGTTCCACGGAGAGGCAGGGACTCCTAGCGTCGTACATAAGTATGATACTAGGAGCCTGGCTCCCTGCACTGTGTTCGGTCCGGGACTTGCGGCCGAAATACGTTCCGTCAATTACGGACGTAATTAGTGTGTGTGCACATACCCTTAGCAAAATGAAATCCGGAACAGACACCAAGGGTCACCCCGCCTTGCTAGGCCCATATAGTCAAACCAACAACAGACTCTTCTGTCCCAGGAATACGGTATAGCAGCGGCCCGTGTTTCTTGCTGAGCTGCACCACCCCAACAAAAAAATTATTAAAAAGGTGTTGTCCAGTTTCATCACATTAATAATGATATTTTTTGTGTAATTAAAAGTTATACAATTTCCTAATATACTTTCTGTATTAATTTCTCTCGGTTCTCAAGATCTCTGCTTGTTGTTATTCAGTATAAACATTCATTGTTTACAATTCTGTCCATGGTCGTGATAGACACACAGGTGCACGGTTCGTTACAGTTGCAGTACGCGTATCAGAGCTGTGTCTTCATACGATTCCAGTACCTGTGTGTCCATCACATGACCATGTAACGACCTGAGCACCTGTGTCCATCACATGACCCTGTAACAATCCCAACAGCTGTGTCCATCACATGACCCTGTAACAATCACAGCAGCTGTGTCCATCACATGACCCTGTAACAATCCCAGCACCTGTCCATCACATGACCCTGTAACGACCTGAGCACCTGTGTCCATCACATGACTCTGTAACAATCCCAGTACCTGTGTATCCATCACATGACCCTGTAACGATCCCAGCACCTGTGTATCCATCACATGACCCGGTAATGATCCCAGCACCTTTGTATCCATCACATGACCCTGTAACGATCCCAGCACCTGTGTTTCCATCACATGAGCCTGTAAAGATCCCAGCACCTGTGTGTCCATTACATGACCAGGGCCAGAATTTCATCCAATGAATGTTCCTACTGAATAACAACAAGCAGAGATCTTGAAAACTGGGAGAAATAAATACAGAAATTATATTGGAAAATTGTATAACTTGTAATTATACCAAAAAATAAAAATTTCCTGAAAGTGGACAATCCCTTTAAGCTTTTTGCTGATCATATCTGTATCTGAGACTGGCACATCAAAGCCACCATGATATCTCCTGCAGTACTTGTCACTCACCTTTCCTAAACCCTGAACGGCAAGTCTGCCATTGTTTAGCGATATATCCTCCTTCACCGTATGCCGCCTACATGAAGGCTGAGTAACAATTTACATGGAGGACGACAGAGATTTGTATTTCTTTATTTACATTGATCGTCCTCTGAAGTAAAAGCCGCATTTAATTCTGGAGTTCTTTATTATCAGGACTTAAACTACAATCACGTAGGGTCCCCTCCCCCTGCCACCAGATCCGACCCTTGAACAGTAACCTCTTGATTCCCACAATGCAGTTTGTTTACAGTCATTCCTAATTTTAGACGACCCCTTCCCTCTTGGAATTGGCAAACAGTCCCTTTTAGAAGAAGCCGAAATAATGGAAATGGGTCATTAACTTGTAGGACAAGTGTTTCCTGTCTGTATATGATCTAGTACTATACTATATATAATATATATGGCCCAGGGACTCCAGAGCGAGCGCGCGTACCCCCCAGGTATTGTCTACCCCCCAGGTATTTACCTCCAGGACTCTCTCACGTTTCGGGTCCTGAACTTTTTACCTTGTATGAATCAGATCAGTTCTGGAAAGTTTCTTTTTGTAAGACTTTGTGTGATAGAAACTTTTTTTTAACCGACCATCAAGACTGAATGAGTCAGGACATTCCCTACAAATTAGTGTATATCCTGTAATCGCTTTCCGAGAAACTGACCAGATGCAAATATAATTGTTATTAGTGAAGACTGGAACCTGGCAAAGCTGGGTGACAACAAAATGGCCGCCTTTAAGACTTCCGCAGAGGGTTGTAAAATTTCCTATATCGTTTAAGTCACATCTTTCTAGTCATGCAACAATAACAGGGGCAGGGGAGGTATCACTGCAAACCAGGTGGGCCATTCAGGGTTCTGGGAAAGCTGGGTGACAACTCCAGTGGATGCTGAAATGGCAGCCATATTGTCAACATGTCCTTTTAAAAATATAGATAACGAAGACATTTTTAACAATTTCACACAAGAAAAAGAGCCAAGGACATTTACTGTAGCCATAGAGCAGCAGCCAACGGTGGGTCAGTTTGCCCATTGGCTAAGGATACCAATCATGCCCAATTTACTTACAATAGGTTCAATCGTGGTTTCTGTTGCCCCTCCTATTGTGATAAATAGGGCAAAAAGTTAACCGGTGACTACCTTGTTCCCTCCATGTCACAGGCAGTATAAAGTAGCTTTCCAATGAGAAGACCCCAACAAACAACTCCCTATATCTCAGCTTCCTGGACCCATATGAGTGTGAAATCTGGGGAGGAAGATGTTGGGGTTTGATTCAGTAAAACCTAAATGTTCATGATTTTAGTGGAGTTGGGCTTTTCGGCTGCTGAAACCCCTGGCAAATGGCTGACATCGCCAGGGTGAGCTGCAAGCAGGCACAATTCCCTTCAGCAGCCGATCTAATTTATGGAGTTGCCTAGGAGAGTAGTCCCTCTTGGCGGTTGCGGTGGATAATAAGTTCCCTCTCCTCGTCCTTGTAGGACACTCCCTTTAAAGAGGATCTGTCATTAGGTCCTATAAGTTGAATTGGTTTACTAACCTGAATAGAGCGGTCTCCCTGATTCCAGCGCTGTTTTTCTTTTTTTCTTAGACACCCCCGTTCCAGAGATATGGCCTCTTCTATGCTATTTTTCTGTAGTTAGCCAACAGGGTGTGAACTACCCGCAAGCTGCCTCACGCTGATTGGCCAGCATCAGAGCAGGGAAGATAGCTCCACCCCTTTGGCTAACTACAGCAAATTAGCATAAAGGGATCCAACACAACAGCAGCCATATCTCTGGAACGGAGGGGTCCAGGAAAAAAAGAAAAGCAGCAGTGGAATCAGGGAGACAGCGCTATTCATGTCAGTTAACCAGTTCAACTGGTATGGCATAGTGACAGGTCCTCTTTAGGTTCGAAATTCATTTTAACCTTTCCCTCAGTCCTCAGAGAATTACATTGCAGCACAGGAAGTTATGAATAAAATGACACTCCGTTTTGCCATTTCCTGGAGACATTAGCAGTAAGTGGATTATCTGTACAATGTGGCAGGGGCGGGCATGAAGAAATAAGTAAAAAAACGACATGTAATAAAATCACATTATAATGCCCTCCGCAGTCGAGCGTCGCAAGATGTTAAATTCTAATCATTCTTGGAACGGGCCGATTCTATAATTGGCAAAATGTTTGTATTCCTTTTTTGAATACTGTATCTGTCATAGGACTGTGAGGACCGCGCGGGTCATGTGAGGTAAATGTCTATATTGGTATAGCGAGGCTGGCAGCAAGGAAAAAGTCCCTCGCCTGGCTTTCATTATGAAGGTTCGACTGACTTTGAAAAAGTCCTTCAAAGTTTTTTCGAGAGCTGGGTGACGGCAGGGGTGATGCCGCTTATAGGAGAATTATCCTATTCTGTTAAAGGGCCGCAACATGATATTATTGTTGGATTACAAACACAGATTTACCCTATTAAAGGGCAAAGCCATCCATTGTGGCATGCCATAGGGAAACCGATGCTACATTAGCGCAAGAATTGACAGAGATTTTCAGTTATGGAAATATTTACACCCATAGGGTTAAAATGACACAACTATTTAATTCCCTAAATTAGTGGTGGCCTTAAAGGGGTTGTCCGGATTCAGCAATATAATGTTATTTTTTTTTGTATAATTTTAAGTTATATAATTTTCCAATATACTATCTGTATTAATTTATCATTGTTTTCAAGATCTCTGCTTGCTGTTATTCAGTAGGAACATTTATAGTTTACTTCCAGTGGATACAATTCTGTCCATGGTCATGTGATGGACACACAGGTTAACAGCATGTTACAGTACGTGTATCAGAGCGGTGTCCTCTAATATTTCCAGCACCCGTGTGCACATCCCATGACCCTGTAACGATCCCAGCACCTGTGTGCACATCCCATGACCCTGTAACGATCCCAGCACCTGTGTGTCCATCACATGACCCTGTAGCGAGCCGTGCACCTGTGTGTCCATCACATGACCATGGACAGAATTATATCCACAACAATTAATGTTCCTACTGAATAACAACAAGCAGAGATCTTGAAAACTGTGAGGAATTAACACAAAAAGTATATTAGAAAATTGTATAATTTTTAATTATACAAAAAAATTTGCTGAAACCGGACGAACCATTTAAACCATTTATCTATGACATAGCAGAAGGTAATTTTGATTGGATTTGCCCTTTAACTGAAATCTTCCTGTTTTGAGGAGTCATCGCTGCATGAAAGCGTGTCATGTGACACCCCTATCGGCTCTGCTGATTGGTGGAGAGAGCCTGCAGCTAGGAGGGGCTTTTGCGACCAACTTTTCTCCAGCGCCTACATGGCACTTTAGGTGGGTCGCTTTTGACCGCAGAATCTAAGGAGTTAAACGAAAGGATCCCGCTCGTTACATTGAAGTGTCGGCTGTTTCAAACGCTGAGCCTATGGAACGAGCACATCCCGTAAACCCTCTCTATACTGTACGGCGGATGTCGGGAAGGGGTTAATGGTTTTGCAGGCGGCTGATACTTAATAGGTCAATTTGTTCTTATAGGCCAAATCAATAGCCGATCCAGTCCGATATACGTTCTTTCGGTTTTGAGCGATTGCTTTGCTATATATTATCATGAATTATATATTTTACTACAATTTTGGATTCCGTTTTTTATTTTATTTTTTATTACAAAAATTTCTGATATCTTCTGCGCTTTACGTTTTCGGTAACATCTGCTCAAAGCAAGTTGTGAAACCAAATGTTTTACCACGTAGGGGGGGGTGTCCTGAACGCCTCTTTCGCCGTACGGCTGTGTTATACAGTTTCTTTTTCACCGTGTAGCTGCAGAGAGTGATCGGCGTGTGGGCCGCTTCCTGTCAGTGACTCATTGAACATGGACAACCTAAAGTCGCCGTCAGCAGTAACATGAATGCTGCAGCGGTTTTAGTGGTTTACCCCCCTCCCCCCACTCCAATCTATACTGAAGACATAGTAATTCCTAGATCACATCACCCTATGTGAGAGAATATCCTGCGCCAGCGACACCTATAAAGCTGCGTGGGCTGAATGTATTGAATCTCTCTTGGATATTTCTGCGCAGAGATGTATTTGTGCAGCGGCTGAGTTTTATTGGAACAGAACGACATACTGTATTACTGACTCATAGGGGGTTTTAAATAAAGTCAGCTGTTGATCCTTCAAGAGACTCCTTTCCGCAAGAGAGAGAGAGAGAGAGAGAGAGAGAGAGAGGAAAAAAAAGGAACGAATTAACTGTGTCGCTGCCTATCGGCCATGCTGGATTCTTTTTACGCTACTAATTTCGGTAAAAATCACTTGCTGTGAAGACCGCCCAAACTGTACCCCCCACATGCCTGCGATGTGATCATGAATCTGAGGCCAAGGGTTGCAAACCGTACGTAACATTTACAGGCAGTCCGCAAAAAACGGGTGGGTTTTTTTTCTTCCGTTTGTAGCGTCCAGCAGAAAAAACAAACAACTTCCGGGATTTATTCTCCATCCCCCGAAACGTTGCACTTCGCATGCGCCAAGATGTACATGCGCAGTGCACACAAGGGAAGAGTAGGCCGCGGCAAATACATTCAGGAGTAGGAGGGCGGACGGAGCCAAGTGAATGACGGTCTGATCGAGGTCTGTGCCTGGAGTGAACCATCACTTCAGTGGTGTGAGGTCAGGTGACTGGACTGGTCCACTCTTGGGCCGGCACCGACCTCACTTTGACCGCCGCCGCGTCGTTCACTTGGCTCCGTTCACCCTCCTTCTGCTCCTAAATGTGAGTGATGTCAGGTAGGGCGGTGGCGGCGGAGTGGTGAGTGAGTCGGACTCGCCCATCACAGCCCCGCTTGCAGCCTTCCCGCGCTATGTTAGCGGAGGAAAGCTAGAAGCGAGGCTGTGATTGGTGAGACACTCCTAGCACACTGCACAGGCAACGATTTTGTAATGTGTCCTTGATTATTAGAGCAGTTGTCCAGAAATTACGGAAGTGGAGGTCGGCAACCCCGCTGAGGCCTGATCTATGGGGTTCCGTATTAATGCTAGATGTCGCTACGTTTGTGCCCCATCGCGGTCTGCCCTCATGTCTATTCTTAACCCTGGTGTTCTGTAGAACATCATAAAATAACTGCCAGAATTTGCTTAGGTTGTTGCATAGCAACAGTCTCTGCAGGAATCAGGTGACTACAGCAGATCACACAGGATATGGAGTTCTGTTGTTGTCACGGAGACATCTTTCAGCCCACTTCCTGTCAGATATAGATGATATACGGCTATTACCAGACAGTCATGTACGTTCCTCCCTGTAGAGGAGCGCAGTATATCACGTTTAGGGAACAGCCTTATGATAAAGCTTAGGTCATGCCATGGCGGGGGGGGGGGGGCGGTCAGTTCGAATGTGCTGCCGGGGTATTCCTTTAAAATTGGGACACTACCAGCCATGATCCACAGGAAAGTGAATATGAAACACATACAGTGAAATCATTTTAATCCAATATCCATTAATCCATAGTCTGATAATCCAGCCTACAATGTATACATTATGAGCAAGCATTGAGAACTAATTAGGAAATTTTTGTGCGGACATATTATGTTCGATTCCTTACGGATGAATGTTTTATTGTTTTCCATAACCGTCCAATACTCCAGAATATATAAAAATGTGTGATCGTATATATATATATATATACACACAATCTGTAAAATTCCTTTAATCCGACATTAATAATATTAGACAGGTGGTGGATTATCAGGTATTCTGTATTATCAGACAGCTGTAGAAAATGATTTAGAATTCATCAGTAAGGATCGAGAACCTTCAGAAATGTAGTCTTCTATACTTATCGATGGGTGGCATAAAGCAAGCGGCCATTTTTAAAAGCCAGCCCCCTGTATACTGCCTCTGGTGTCAGGTCGTATTTTGTATGCAAGGAAACATCAGACAGAATAGCCCGGAGAGAAAGGGATAATGAGATAGTTTCCGAAGTTGTTTTTTGCCTGATTTGGCAGCTGCTCCAAGTTCATTCAGCTTTTTGTTCCCCCCGGAGTGTTTTGCGTGTGTGGTTACAATGGGGTGATGCAGATACGCGGCCGTCTCATGCTGGAGTTCCATCGTCCCCATTCATGAGTCCAGAGAAGGGTGCATGGCTTGTGACGGAGCCAACTAGCAGAGGAAGTAAGGGCCCCATCTAATGAGCGGCAGTACACATACTTTTGTTTCCGCCCTGTGATCTACTAGTGCGCTACAGTCATCGGGTTTGATGCTCGTCCCTATGACAAACACGGCAGATGCCTTCTCTCCCCGCTGACAAAGAGCATTTATTACAAGCAGCAGAGATTTGTATCCAGATAAATGTCGTTTTATTTTTAGCATAATTAGCTTTTTGGCAGAGGCTTAATACAGGTCCCCAGATGGCTCGGTTCAAGAAACCGGAGTGTTTAATTAATCATCTTAAAGATGCGTCCAGGTTCCTAGGCCCGAACATCTCGCTGTCTTTTATACAACTATCTGCAGGACATATGCATAGAAATAGATCATTGTACGTGTGGCTCACTGTCTACTTCTATAGTATTTGTGGGGATAGATAGATAGATAGATATGAGATAGATAGATATGAGATAGATAGATATGAGATAGATAGATATGAGATAGATAGATATGAGATAGATAGATATGAGATAGATAGATATGAGATAGATAGATATGAGATAGATAGATATGAGATAGATAGATATGAGATAGATAGATAGATAGATAGGACATAATATAGATAGATGGAAAGAGATAGGACTAGTCAGATATATAATCACATAAGAGATAGATATGACATGATAGATAGAGATGGATTTCACATAATAGATAGATTGATACATATGACATTCGAAAGGTGTTACCTGTTAGATATGACTTAAGTTATTGAGAGATATATTATAAATAGAGAGATCTACGACATATTAGATAGATTATATGAGATTCATTATATAGATATTGGATATTCCAATCTAGATAGATATAATTCGATCAGTTTTTATGACCTACCCAAATCCTAGAGAGCGTTAAACTCTACAATTCTGTCTTCCTACTGCTACCACTAGAGGGCACTTAGGTGCTTCCTGCATACTTTTCTACTATTGGGCTCAATACATGTTAGGAGAATTTTCCACAATACCTAACAATTATGCAGTAAGATCATAAGCTCCCTCTAGTGGTGACTGCAGGCAGCCAGGATTTTTTCAGCGGTGTATCAGAAAAACAGAGCACCCACTCCTATAAAGATACATTAGGAAATAATCAGCACAGAATTTTGTACCTATTTTTATTATTTTTTTCAAGGGTGGACAGTCACTTCAAATCAAAACAGGTGCATGTTAACAAACTTTTTGAATCTTTTTGGGACTTTATATGCGGTTTATAATAGTAATCTTGCCAAGCGTTTTAATCAATTGAGACAGAGTTCTATATTTTTTTCACTCTCCAGTGCTGAAGGTAATAAACCGAAAAAAAGAATGAGGTGAACAATGTTAACCCGGCACTTCAGAGCTTCTGTGATATAGGGAAATAATAGAGCACTTAGCAGTAATTTGAGAATGTCAGGAGAAAGCAAATCACATTCCGCGCTTCACAGCCCTGCCGCATGGTTTCCTTGTGATCTTAGAACAGGATATTGAAGCCTCGTAGCATTTCCCATGCACTTTGTCTAACCCTCTTTGCCTGCCACAGGGGAATACAGAGCACTACAAAGTGGACTATTCCAGCCGGGATGTTAAATTGCTCCAAATGCATTGACCACACCCCTATTTAATGACCTAATCGAGATTAGTAGATTAAAGGAGTCTTTCGAGATTGTGCGAAAGAGAAAAGCACTGGTAGAGGAAGAATATCCCCAGCAACCAATCAGATTCCAGCTCTCATTTTTATGAAGCCTTTTGGAAAAGAAAGCAGCAACCTGACGCTAGGTTTGAGTCCAGCAGTCTGGAAGAAAAATGTTTAAATTGTAAACATTTGGCCCCCTCAGGGTCCACAATGTATTTGGTTTCCATTGGCTACTTATGTAACCAAGGTCCACGGGAAGATTCTTTAATAAAAAGCAATAAGAAACATCAGTCTAAGGTCTAATATCATATAATCAGGGAAACCTTTTTAAATTATAATTTTCTTTTTGCTTATATTAGGATATAAGATCATTTAAAGGGAACGTCCACTTTTTACAATCCCTTTTTATTAGGCAATTTTTTTTACACGGTATGGATTTGCTATAGACTCTGTTATTCTGCTGCTCTGATCCCCAATCGATAATTTGTAGGGGAATCTGGTAACAAGTGTTAAATTCTCCTGCAGCGCCACCACAGGGGAAATGAGGCATTACACAGTGCACATTCAAATCAATGGGCTGTTTGTGAAATACACAAACATGATGGGTCCCCCAAAGAGCGAAACACGTTGTGTAGCCGCTTTTGGCTCAGGCTCATTGATGGAGGTCCTTAAAGATGGACCCTCTCGATAAACAGAATGCCCTAACAGGCTAGACAAGCAGTCCCCTAAGACCTTGAAAGTGACTCCAGAAGTTTAAAAAAATGGCCTTCTTACAGTATCCAGAGTGCGTGAATGTTCTACAATCACATGTTTTTGGCCTAAAAATGACCACAACCACATAAAACACGTCAGAAAAACCACTGGCATTTCACAAGGAAATAAGTCAATGAAGAATGGCATTTACGGTATGAGTAACCGGTGCTGTATGTGCTACCAGCTCGCGGACAAGGCTGAGCTCTATGATTCAAGTGCGTGTGGTAGGACTGAAGTTTTGGTGCCCACTTATGTACAGTGTCTACTCGGCTCCGAACCCGATAACTGGGAACCGTTCACAACACATCCTATAGAGCGGCGGTGATAATAACCGGGCACATTGGCAATTAAAACTTGGCGGTTAATATGTTAATGCCAACACCGATCATGGTGACCGTTTCCTGTCCTCCCGAAGGAAATGCCTTATGGAAAGTGAGTTTTTGTTCACCACAGAAAATATTGGTCATGCCCCGTACATTTATATATATCTCATTTGAGTTTGCAGTCTTTTTGCCCAATACGGTAATATAGAAATTTACAAGAATTATGACACATCTTTATAACTTTGACTAATTCATTAAATTCTTGTTCTAATTATGACAAATATAAAGTTTCCATAGATTTACAGATGGGAAAAGGAGATATTTTTTAACTGAACTAGATAAAGAACAAACAAAAAAACCTGCAAATTTGAGCTTTTTTTTTTTTCTCTTTCGTAAATTTCTCATTTTGGCCACCCTGGGTGACAACCAGTATGACCATCACTATTTCTCTCACTTGGATGGTCACCGGACTTTTCTAGTGTCCTGAAAATCATTTAAGGACTACATTACGGAGAGAAAAAAACCGAAATTTCAGTATTAAAATGAGTTGTCCATAGGAGTATTAAGATTTATTTTTTTAGCTACCTTATTAAAAGGGTCGCACAACAGAGCCAGCGGGCCGATCAGCTGATTGCTGCAGGTCCGGCTCCTAAGACCCCAGGCAAAATCAGCTTGGGCCCACTTTAGTAAAAAAAAACACTTCAAGGCCTAGTTCAGAGTTTTTCTTTTTTTTTTAAGTGGTTTTGCACCAAACGCATTTCTTGAGGCGTTTTTTGCCGTGGTTTTTGGGGAGTTTTTTTTTTACCTATTTCTACAACAGGCAAAGGAAAAAACATCAAATGTTTTTTTCCCCAAAAAATGCAGCGGCCGTTAGCAGCGTTTTTTTTTCCGTCTCCCATTGATTTCAATGGAGTTTTTGAGGCGAAAAAAAAACTCCACCGCCTCCCATTGAAATCAATGGGAAGTGTTTTCGGTCGTTTTTTGGCGCAGTTTTTGAGTAGAAAAAAATAAAAACACAGAAAAAAAAAACTGTGAACAGGGCCCAACAGTTCACTTGATTTTTTTTCTGCTTGGGTTGAGGTCCAGTGATATACATAGTCATTGCTGGCCAGGGTTACAAAAATCCTTTTCACCAGTCTGTATAAGTTAAAGGTACAGTTTGCAATCAAGGAAATATTTTCACACACAAAAAAAAACAAAAACACATAAAAAAATAGCAATAAAAAAAAAAGTTAAAATGTAACAAAATTAAAAATACATAATAATTTTGCTAACGAATTTTTTCCCTATAAACCCACCTACTGAAGTCGGCCGTTGACAGATTCTTGCAATTTTTTGAATTTTTTTTTTTTTTAGGAAAATGTTTCTCCGACATTCAGAAAACACAGGAGAAACCAGCAGGTTTTCAGAGTTTTTCATGCCCTAATCTTTCAGTCTGGGGAGTCTGTGCACACAGCACCGTTCCCACGCTAGTTCACAAGATCCATTCTAGTTGCAAATAATGCTGAAGAATCTCTGGAATCCCATTTATCTTGTACCATGAAAGTTGATGCAAAACATGTCAGAAGCTTAACCCTTTCAGCTTCACGCATACCCTTAAGGCACAGATAGTGGCATAATGCATTCAGGACACCGTTGGTACCTAAGGGGATAAAAAAAAGCAGGTAAACCCACCCCCCCCCCTCCCCGTCCCTCAGCCCCAAGGTTGGGGGCAGATTTTTTTTTTTGGGCCATCCAGGAGTGGAAATTTTTAAACAATTGCTTCTTCTTGTTAAGAATCTTGTTGCAAAAACGGAGGATCGGCAGAGTCAGGTCGTTTTTTCTTTTCCCATAATGAGGTTCACAAGGTGCGAAATGGAATATAATTTGAGCAAAGGCGGAACATGGCGGACATGAGGTATGATGTGTGCGCCTGACTTCTCCTAAGGAAAGATCAGAGGATTCTGCAGGAAGAGACTGATTAGGCCGAGTCTCAATAGAATATCAAGTATTTTGTCAGGCGCACAATAACTAATCCCCAATTCTATGGATCTGCGATAACTGGACGCTGGAGGGATTATGCGCCATTGTTCAACTTCCCTTCCTAAACGGCCTAATGTATCTTAAATGAACTGACTATTTACTTTAGATGTTGGAGTGTAGATGGATTTAATTCGATTTATACTGAGCAGTGTGCGAACATCGGCAATATAAATAAATATGGTAAGCGGCGCGATACGTATCGCAAGCGTGCGATCTGCCCAGCGTTATGGACATTGACTCCTGTGGAGTGCGATTGTGACACTGAGCAAAAGTCGCAGTGATGGATACATGGCATTAATTCATTGGAAATGATAGTTTGTTGAACTACTTTGACAAGTGTCCCCCATTGCGTCTTACACATTTGGGATTAAAAAATAAATAAAAAATAGCGCCACACTTGCTAATAGAATGTATCTGGTATTGTCATTGATCAAGTGAATAGGGTTGAGCTGCAATACTAGACACATCCTATTAACAAGAGTGGCGCTATTTCTGGGGAGGGGGAAGCAGACCCTTTTTATTTTGATCCCGGACAACCCTATTAAATGCTAAGTTATGTGCCACACTGTTGAGTGACCGCTTCTGATGAATAATAACGACCCCCCCCCCCCACCAGAAGTCAATATATAGCAACTGTGTCAACAGTACATAAAGGGGTTGTTGCTTTGTACAATCCCTACTTGTAAAGGCCCTTTTATACCTGCCAATGATCGGGCAAAAGAGCGTACACAGAACGCCCGTTCCCGATCATTGGCCTATGTAAACAGGGCAACGATCAGCCGATGAACGATCAAACGCTCGTTCATCGGCTGATTGTATAGGTTATGCAGTAAAAATATTATCATTGTCGGCAGCACACAGGTAGACGCGCTGCCGACATGATAGAAATATATGGGGACAAGCGATCCTAGTGACATACATACCCCATACAAAGCTCCTTGTGAAAGGAAAAAAAAAAAAAGAGTGCTGATCCATGAGCTGTCTCGTTGATCGGTGCTCGTTTACACGTCGGGCCATGTAAGAAGTTCCCACAACAATAAGCTTATTACAATGTGTCCCCCTGCTGGGTACCTCAGCGATCAGCTTTTATCTCTGGCGAAACCTGGCAGTAAGTGTTCTATTTCCCTGCAGTGCCACCACAGGGGGAATTAAGCATTACACAGTGTCCATTCAGATCAATAGGTTGTTGTAATGCAAGATAGGACAGCTCCTTCTAGAGATGCCAAAAGAGGAGAATCCTGAACCAGGATCCCCCTATTAAATCAATATTCCCTAATAGGGTGTATGACAATTGGCTTTCTAAGTTAGTCAACCCCTTTATATATCGTGATGTATCTTTTATGCAACAATTGCGCTTGAATATATACAATAGGGTTAACTTAGTGCTTTAGTCTCCCGAACTACAGAGACTATGCTACCTCGATTGCTCTCAGTCAGTATGGTGGTAAGCCCTATTGGTGTTGCTGATTGGATAAGATCAGTGTGAGTGGTAAAGACACCTGCACCCCTCTGACTGATTAAGAGCAGTTTCAGACGTAATATGGCCGCATTTTAGCATCTGTATTACCCCCGCAGTTCTACTGAGCAAATCTTTGATAAAACCGTGGAGGCTCTGGGTCTTGCGGCCATAATGCCGTCATTACATCACAGCCATCTGACATAGGCCTTAAGGTCCTTTTGCACGGCCCGATATGGGCCGATCAACGAGACGGCTTGTTGATCAGCATTCGATTGCTCTTTTCAAAAGGAGTAATGATCGGTTAGGTATGGGGTCGAGCGATCGGTACTACAATTGTTCGTCCCCATACATTTCCATCATGTCGGCAGCACAGAGAGATGTGCCGCTGACTAGCGACTGTCTTATTGGCCGCATTTAGAGCAGATCAGCCGGTGAAGGTGCGTTTGCTCACTCATCGTCTGACCTTTGCCCTGTTTTTACAGGGCAATGATCAGGAACGAGCGATCATATGAATGCTCGTTTGGCCGATCAATGGCTTGTGTAAACAGGAAGCAGTGGGCATACCCTAAAAAGTGGGGTGAAAAAATAATCTCCTAGCCCGTAGTTTAACGTACGGTGATCTCCTCATATTCTGATTTATTAAAAGCCTTTTTAATTTATTTTAGGATTGCCTTAAAGCTTGTCAAGAACAGATAGAGTCCGTGCTAGTCCGAAGCCTTAGACAAAACAGACCGCCGACCCAACAAAGGAACGCCGTCAAGTCTGTGGACGAACTGGACCAGGCCAGCACTCCTACAGACGTGCGGGACATCAACCTGTGAGGAGTTCTGCATCGAAAGAGTCTTTCACTTGTTCTGTTTATATCTGCTCTCCCACTTAGATAAAAAAAAATATTTAAAAACTATTTTAAATACAAAAAAAAAAAGAAAAAGCAAAAAAAAAAAGGATTCATGTTTTTGGTGCCTCCTTTTAGAAGGGAATCCCACAATATATTTGATAATTGCTGTTCTTATTATATATTGTTAAATTTAAGTGCTTATATAAGCATAAACCGTAGATAGAAAAATTGTAAACCTGTATTTGTGGGATGAAACGTAGGTATACTTTTTATATTGTAGTCGCTTACACCTCTCGATAGATGTCCGAGAGGATGTGGGTGTCATATATGTGGTTTTCATATGTAGATTGCAAAGCAAAAGACTAATGGATTCTAGAGGGCAATGGAAAGTGCGATCCCTAAAAAGACTGAATATTTTTGAATGATGATTTGGGATCGGATGGAATTTTTTATTTTATTTTTGTAAGTCTAATGAGAGGTGCTTTCTGAATCTCCTATTTAGTTCTGTTTACTTTTGCTGTCTATGGTAGCTGCTACCGAAAAAAAAAAAAAAGAAGATGCTTTATTTTTGCAAGCCTGAGGCAGGTGTTTTTTTTTTTGTTATTTTTTTTTTTTCCTGAAATGTTTTTGATTTCCCATTTTTACCAGTTTTCTTTACAAGCATGCCTGGGATTAGAGGGAGGCTCACTTAGCCAGCTGTGGACATATAAACTACAAAATAATGTATTTTTGAAAACAGAATGGTCCCAGTAAGATAGAAAAAAAAGAAAAAATAATTAAGGTACTCCTTCACAACTCCCTCCTGTTTTTTTTTATTATTATTACAGAATATCCTAATATTCCCATCCCAAGTTTTTTTTTTAAAGGATTTATCATCAAAACAATTTCTTTTTTTTATTCCTATGAAAAAAAAAAAAATAGAATAGAATAATAAAATGCGTTCCAAAAAATGCATGTGACATTACGTAGCCAGTCCGACCATTGTAAAAAAAAAATTCTGGCTGCTTGTTAATGGACGGATATTGAGCTACATGTCCGCAGCTAAAGCCTATTTAAATATAAATTGAATAAAGTAGGTAGATATCTCCATAAAAAAATATAAAAAATAAGCCACATCCCCACGCGTTTTGATCTTCACTAGTGGTTGGTCTGCCATCAGCATTATTGTAAACCTTTTCATTCGAAAAAGCACTTTGAAAATTGATCCTAAGGGATAAATGGGATGGTTTATGAAAATTTTGCTGACCACATGGCATCCTTTTAGCCTCCGCGCACACACCACTGCCGAATACATGTTACGGTGCTGGATTTTTTGACACCTGCCTTGGATGACATTCCTCGAACAACATTCCGAACACATACAAAAACATTGTTGTATTAAATGCCCTGAAGGTGGTCAGCCCCTTCGGTTGTCTTTATTAATATTTCCCTAGGCCCTACAGGGTTTAATCAGTCAGATTTTTTTTTTCCTCAAATAATTTTTCTCTACCATTGTACTTGAATTTTTTTTCTCCTTATATGTAGTTGCTCCAGCAATTTGGCAAATTTTTTTCTTTTAATGCCGTTGCAACTTTTTTTTTTTCTTTTTGTGCACAATTGTATGACACAGTTGACACCTTTTGTTGAGCTGTTGCTTCAAAATTTTTGCAATTTTTTTTTTTTAATTAAAAGTAAAGACAATTAAATGGGGTTTTTCCATGTGTTGGCGATATGAGGACTAAGTGAATGAATATATATATATTTTTTCTTATTTGTTTTTTTGCGCTGCTAAGGAGCTATGATTTGTTTCATTCTTATTCACATTAACAGTACTTAGCTGTATTGTTTCACTGAGTGTGCTGCTATTTTATAAACATTTTTATAATATATTATTTTACTGCTTAAAATTTCCAATCCTGAAGTAAGTAGATGGTTAAGTGGACATATGAGAATTTTTGATTACTGGAAATGCCCTTGTACAGGTTTTTTTTTTTTCTTCGAAAAGTATGTTAATGACTTTTTTTTTCTGATCGCACCCTCTAAAGATGGTAGACGTACCTCAGGTTTACTGGATACAGAATGGTTCCTGCTCTCACAATACCTCACACTTTACAGTTTTCCTCTGGGAGCCTAGTGCAATGGTGCAAATTCAGCAGGGATCTGGGTTTGCACTTCACTTTTTGCTACTCATTCCCTTTTCAGTTTTGTCGTCAGATTAGCAGGGGGCAGTGGAATGACATTATTCCAATCCCGGATTATAGATGATGAAAATGGCTGTGGTGACCAGTAACGATGGATGAACATGCTGCAATGATCGCGATAAAGATCCGATGCTCAGATGAAACAAAAATTTTCAGTCACGGCAAATTTTTGTAGCCACCTCCTCCGGGATGCATGTGTGATTCAATGCCAGCTTATTGGCTGTGAAATTATAGGTCGGCGCCCATTGTTGGCGCCGAGCCAACGATCTTTCTGACCGCAAGAACTAGTAGTATTGCTGAGCCATGAGGCCCCCGATACGGACTCCATTTCCAATATGGCTGCCAAACACATTATGGCATCTAGTTCATTGCAGCATGTTCCGGATCCATCTACATGTATGGCATATATAGGGCATATCCCTATCTTTATGCCTGTGACATCCCATAGCTTGTAAGTTATAAGGTACTCGATATGGGAGGTGCCCCTGAAAATCTTTTTGATGGTTTTTGACTTTGGACCCGCGCGCAGCCAAAGTCTCAGTGTCTGATCATAGAGGGTTTTCTTTCACCTGAGAAAAAGGATTGAGAAGCTGCATATGCTTTCCAGAACTATTATTTTCAATTTTTTAATTTTTACCGTTTTTTCGGGCGCAACATTCAGTTCAGATTGTCATTATGGTATTTAGGAAGAAAAAAAAAATGACCTTTTATATTCTAGTTTTAGGAGTTAAGGGAAAGGCATACCATGTATATAAAAGGCATGAAGATACTCAATTCTCACGCTCTTACGGATATGTATGGCATTTTCACAAACCGCTTTGGTGAACATAGCATCAGTTAGAACATTTTTACAGTAGTGATTGAATAAAAAAAAAAAATGTTTTTGTTTTTGTAAAAATGGACCGTTTCATTACGTCTTGTTCATTTCTGGATCGGAAGAAGTTTAGTTATATACTCAAGTATGTAGCTATTAAACAGCTGCTAGATAACCCAGATCCAATCTTGCTACGAGAACTCTGGAGGGAGGTTTGAGGCATGAATGTTGCCTCGGCCTCTGTAGGGTGACATCACTTCTGTACATCACCTTTCCTACTTGGTCTGTTGTAACCCTGAAATAGATCACAATTTCATGGCAATGTAAAAGTCACCTAGGGCAAGTACTAATACACCATGATATGGGATTTAAAGGGCGTTTACCTAAAACGATACGAATTGTGTTTCCGCTCTGGATTTATGCTCTATAGCATGAAAGGTAATTTAATTTTGTTTTGTTAATTTCACCAGCACAATAGCCTTGCGTATTGGCTTTAAGCCAATAGGAACAAGGGGTTTCTGTCACATTTTGTTTTTGTGTCTGTGACCTATTAACCATTAGGTAGCAGAAAAACTGTACTTAGGACACAAGTAGGGAACCTGTGCCTTCGGAGAGCTTTGTGGATTAACGACAATAGCTGGATGGGCTTTGGGTGGCCACAACCTAATTTTAGGACATTATAAAATGTACTAGACTTTTGTGGTAATTTTGTAAATGCTGAAACATGTTTAATTTAAAATTTTGAAAAATTTGAATATCTGAATTTGTTTTTCTTTTTGTGTTTATTTTTTATTTTTTTTAAGTATTTCATTAAGACGTTATCCGTTGCATACACACAGTGGTGGAGAAGAGGCCGCAGTCATAAGACGGCTGCAGGAATCGCAGTGAATTAGGTTCCGATTTCATCAATATTGCAACAAATGGCGGCCTCCGCTGTGGGTATTTAATGGGTACACTTTAAAGTTTGCCAAAGCCTGACCACCTAAAATGTGCTGTTCTAGGGCGGATATAAGACTGCTATTATTATGTCTTGCTGCTTGAAATGGAAAGAAAGAATAGAAGATAATTCCAGCAGGCGTCATGTATATCATAAGGTATAAACGGACAGAGAAAAAGAAAATCTTATATGGTCGATGGTTTTTTTGCATGTGTTTTCTTCATGGCAACTTTGATTTGTAACTGGAGTAATCTAATGAAATTCCAAAGCTTACTCTGAAAATGATACATGAACAGCAGTCGGAGGGGAAAAAAAGATCTTCATATGACATCACGCTATTTATTGGTAACTCAATGGCGGCAAGATGCCAAATTCCAGACTTTTTGGAAAAGTAAAAAGCTGCCAATGCCCATTATAGGTCTATTTACGGGACAGGAATGGGAAATTTTAATGCACAATTTCCCTTCTGTCGGTTTCCAAAGTTGTTGTTTTTGTTAATTTTACAATTGTATAATGTATTCCTTTTAATGGCACCTACTGTCCAAAGCACATTAAAGACACGTGTCGTTTGCCATAAGCTATGTGATCTCAGTTTGTGGAGTTTTTTTGGGGTGTAAATGATGATTATGATCAGATCGTGTGGGGGGGGGGCAGAGAAACGGCTTGGAGGATCTTTTCTGCTATAAATCGGTCATGCGGAAAGATCATGGTCTGCTATGAGGGTAGTTGAATTTCTAGCCTTTTGACAGACACCATTAGATTTTCAGAAAACAAAAACACTGGGGGGGGGGGGGTGGTGCATTTATGTCATAGTATGGAAAAAAATGTGTTGTTTTTTTTTTACAAAAGACTGCTATTGGTTACACCATTTTTCTTTATTGAATATACCTGGTTTTTACAAAAACGTTTTGAAAAACATAGTATGATCCACAAATAAAGGAAAACCCATCAAAAACAATCTTTGATAGCAACTAAGGATCCTAAACTTAGTCAGTGTTATTACAGGTCCACTCCAGGCGAAACAGGGGCGGAGCATGACACGGATTCTCGTGTAATTAAATGTGTCATGCACCACCCCCTCAAGACCTACACTATACCTAACACAGCGTACTAGTTTTGCCCAGACTGTTCCTTTTAGACACTTGTCGGGAGTCATTGTATGATCAACATAACCCATTCGCAACACATTTGTGTAGCTTAGGTGTTTTTGTCCAACCCGATGGCCAATTCCATTGTGACCAGTATTGTATGGCTACGAGCGGTCATATTGAATAGTACCAAATGTTATGATGAAGGTGATGCTGCTGGCCCTAATTTTTTTCCCCTTCATTTTGTTACGTCCTCAATGCCCTAAACACTCCCCCATTGGCAAGTGGATGTTTTTGTTTTATTTATTTTTCACCAAGTACCTCAATCACTCTGCACAACTGTCTCATGTCCTTGTTGCTTTAATCAAGTGTGATGCCATATCAAGTCAATGTTCTCTCACAATGTACTTTATAAAAATTTAAGAAAATCGAAAAAAAAATTAAAAAATTGTGACAATTACCTGGTCAAGGAACGGATAGAAAGTGTAGAATTAAATTAAATGAACTTTTAGAAAGTATGTGAGATTTCTTATGGTGGAGAAGACCGATAATGGTGTAGTTCTTCAATTACATATGGAAGGTCTTGTCTGTTCAGTGTTAAAGTCGTTGCTTTTTTATTATTAACATGTTAATTGACTTAGTTTCAAGATGGATTCATGAAATGTGTTTTTGAGTTGGATAAGAATGCTGTTTGGGCAATAAATTCACCTTGACCTAAGCTGACTCCTTTTCGCTTTTATTCGCGCTGTTTCTATAAAAGGCCCTCGACTTGTGCAAATAAAAGAAATTATCTCAACAAGAGGGATTTGGCAGCCAGTGAGCGATCTTCTGATGGATATCCCGGACGGGAAGATAGATAAATACTTGCAATTACATCACCTAACAGCTAAGGAATGCGTCTGATGATCTCAGGACAGTCAACACTATATTTCGGGGTCCATTCACTCTGGTTGTTCAAGGCCACGTAAAATAATAGTGCAGGGCACACCGACACTGGTCGTCATCCCCCGCAACCATATTTATACATTTTTTGGTTGAAGAATAGTCTCTACATAAAAAAAATAATTTCCCCTGTAACTAAACTTTTATAAAACTTGTGACATATCATAGGGACATCGTAAAACTTAAAGTGTAACTAAACATTTTACAAACTTCTGACATGTCATAGTGACATGTCAGAAGTTTTGATTGTTGGGTCCGAGCACTGAGACCCCCACCAATCGCTCAAACTAAGCGGCAGAAGCGCTCAGGTGTCTGGCTTTTTCCGGAAAGTACCGGTAGCGGAGTACCGCCTCATAGACTTTCTATTGAGTCCGTACTCCGATACATTGGTTTCCGGGAAAAGCCGAACAGACACTATGTGGCTGAGCGCTCACACGAGTGCTTCTTCCGCTTCCTTTTAGCGATTGGTGGGTGTCTCAGTGCTCGGACCGCCACCGATCAAAACTTTTGACAACTCACTATGACTCAGAAACTTGTCGAACGTTTAGGTACCCTTTAATTGTTTATTAACATAGCCACAAAAAAGCATGCAATTTTTCGAATCTTTGACAAAGACTCCTGCGAAAGGTTACATGCGTTTTTATGGGGCTGTGTTAATAAACACTTGATTTTTTTTTTTCCCCCATCAATGCTGTCACGAAGTTATTTACAATTGATATGAAGGTCGGAAATTTGGGATTTATTGGACATTGCTGAATATTTGCATCCTTTGAATCTTTTTAAGCGAGTGCTCTAGGCATCCAAAACCACGTAATGTCATAGTGACACGTCCGAAGTTTTGATCAGTGGGGTCTGAGCACTGAGACCCCCACCAATCACTAAAATAAAGAGGCAAAAGTGCTCAGGTGAGCGCTATTACGCTTTGTTTCTGATCTGCTGTGCCAAGCGAGCAGTGTACAGGCTCAATAGAAAGTCTACGAGCCCGTACACCGCTGTCTTTGCTTTCCGAGAAAAACCCATCAGAAACTAAGCGACGCAACGCACACCAATGTGCTTCCGCCCCTTCGTTTTAGCGATCAGTGGGGTCTCAGCGCTTGAACCCCCTCTCGTCAAAACTTCGGACGTGTCATTATGACAGGTCAAAAGTTTTATAAAAGTTGGAACGGAGCCCTGACTGACACAAACTGAAACCAGAGATTTCCATTTCCATCACCATTGATATCAATGGTGACTGATCCGGTGCCAATGGTTTTATTTTGTCTCCGTTGTGCAAGGTTTCCGTCGTTTTGACTGGATGAATACCGAGACAAACAAACCATTGGCACCGGATCCGTCACTATTGAAATCAATGGTGATGGAAACGGAAACATTTGGTTTTAGTTTGTGTCAGTCAGGGCTACGTTCCGACGGAAAGCTCTGTCGGAACGGAGCCCTGACCCAGATGTGAACGAGGCCTTACTGTCTGATTCCCCCACGGATTAACGCTAATTGCTGAGGTTCTAACAGGGACACACCCTATAACCAGCTTATCAATGGGGGACCCTTATAGCAAAAATAGATTTTCCAAAGTGGAAAACCCCTTTAGGGTATGTGCACACGAGGGCATTACGTCCGTAATTGACAGACGTATTTCGGCCGCAAGTACCGGACCGAACACAGTGCAGGGAGCCGGGCTCCTAGCATCATACTTATGTACGATGCTAGGAGTCCCTGCCTCTCCGTGGAACTACTGTCCCGTACTGTAATCATGTTTTCAGTACGGGACAGTTGTCCGGCAGCGAGGCAAGGACTCCTAGCGTCGTACATAAGTATGATGCTAGGAGCCCGGCTCCCTGCACTGTGTTCGGTCCGGTACTTGCGGCCAAAATACGTCCGTCAATTACGGACGTAATGCCCTCGTGTGCACATACCCTTAGACAATGTTTAGAGCTGCATGTGTTTAAAAGGTTTTTACATTGGCAAAATAAATTGCCAACCATGATAGTTTCCAGAAATTATGTATATTAGAAAGGAACTCTCCCCGAGACCACTTGTAAAGGCAAAAAATTTTTTTTGTCAAATACTGAACACTTGTCTTGATGGTAAAATAGTACAGAAATATCTCAACAAGATGACAGCCTGGGCAGGTAGATGGCAAATCAAAATAAATGTAAAGTAATGTACCTATGCCGAAGTACCAGTACGACTAGGTAAACATCAATTTTATTGCGGTTCGGGATAAAAGACCAAGTGAAGCATTTGGTTACAAGTCAGATAAGCAGTCAATATCAAGCAGCAGCTGCAAAAGCAAATACAATTTTAGGATGAAAAAAAGATGACAACCTGTGATCCAAATATAATATTGCCAATCTACAAATCCCTCATAAGGCTCAAAAATTCCCCCATAGTCCTCCACTTTCAGTTTTTGTGGTGAATTATTGCTCAGCATATTGTGCCATTATTTTACAGATCTCACATAAAATCGGCATGCAGATATCGTGCTACTGTCTGGTCAGAATCTTTCCAAGCTCTGTTAGTGTGAACAGTCTCCTGGTAATTGGCATCTGGGCCACATGGGTGGAGTGGTAGTAAAAAGGCAGAAGAAAAGAAATTTGGGTTACCAAGTAAAAAGAAAAAAAAACAAAAACAAAATAAACATGTCTATGAGGTATTTGCAAATTGTCAAGTGCGTATAAAACAAGTAAGGCTGGGTTCACACCTGCGTCGGGTCTTTGGATTGTTCTGCTCCGTCAGAGGATCAGAACAAGGGAAAAACCGGAAGCAATGGTTCTGTTGCACCACGGACACCTCCGGCAGCCAACGGAATCCATTGACCTTAATGGGTTCCACTGGCTTCCTTTTACCGGACACAATAGCACAGCATGCTGCGTTATGGTTTTCAGTATTCTCGGCCGGTTCTGCGTCTGAGGACCCTAACGGAGCCCCCAACTCAAATGTGAACGAAGCCTAATAGGGGCAGGCAGCTCTACAGCTCTGTAAGCAATCTCAGATGATCCCAAGCAGAAGGCGTAGAAAATTGACTGTTTTGCCAGATTTTTTTGGCCAGCTTTTTTAAAATCTAGCAGACTGACAAATATAAAAATTTTTATTTCTAGTTACTATCCATTTAGCTCAAAATCAGTGCCTAGTCTGACCAATGCATCTCACGGAAAGGTATCATTAAAGGGTTATTCCGACCAAACACAAGTATGGTCTATCCACAGGATGGCAGATTTCTGTATTGCTTTTCCAAACCTGCTTATGAAGCTGCAAGTTCAGAGTTCAGTGGGCGTTCCCTGTAAAGCGGCTTTCTTTCTCCCCCTACTTTTTACTCAATGTTTTAGACTGTCACCTCCCCCATCCCACACCCATGCGGACATGTGGGAAGATGCCGCTCAGTGTCTTGGGCATATATAACACTCTACCTGTGTGAATATTACGGACCTGCTCTGAACTCAGATGCCTCTACAGTGTTTGGGAGTAGTTAGGCAAGAAGCAGGAAATTAATAATGTACAAGACTGCAGGATCACTATACAGAAAGGATTTGTTTGTGGTTGGTAACCATGGAGCAGCAGCTGCATCAACATGGTACACATAGGTCTGCATGGGAGCTGTATACGCCAAAAGGTAGAATATTCTTAAATCAAGAATATTTGCAAAGTGGCTTCAATTTTTATGAAGAAAAAAAGTTGCAAAGGTGCACATAGCCTTTAAAGTGTGAGTCCACCTCTTAAAAAGATTTTACAAGGGGAAACATTTTAATAGAGGGCTGTAAAGGCATTTAAAAGTTACTAAAGTTTCCTTTAAAGGAATATATCTGGTTAAAGAGAAGTAGAAAAGATGCATCCTGAGAATGATAATACATCTATGGAAGGGACTATTTCTTTCCCCTCATCCATGCTCATCCCCCATGTTGAATATGGTCGCCAATGAAAAGAAATCCCCTTTGAAATCTCACATTACGCAGCTATCTCACAAGTGACGGGAAGGAATGATTGACAGGTGAATAGCCAATAGAAGTCTTTGATGTCCAGCGTCTGGTCAGAGGTATTCACATATAATGTCTGCCAGTTCCTGCTACAATGTGACTGAAGTCCGCACCCTGCTGGTATTTGCTATGATATATGGACTGGTCAAAGATGGAGGAGAGATCTTTCTTTCAATCAGAAAATAATTTTTAATTTTTTTTCCGACGGGATGTATTTTACAATTGTAGAAAATAATGTCATCAGTCAGATAAAAATAAAATTAGCATTCATATTATTGTATTTTCTTCTAATCTTAAAGAGGTTGGCCCAAGATTGAAATGTAACTATTCACAGGATAAGTGTCTGATCAGTGGGGGTTTGGCCGCTGGGACACCCATGATCATGAGGGGTCCCTGTGTTCCCCATTTGGATGGGGTGGCAGTCGAGAGCTGTACTTGGCCATCTTTTGCCGTCTCAGACTTTAAAAAGAGCGGCAGCACGCCTGCTTGGCCTCCGCTCAATACAAATGGGGAACACGGGACATCCATTCTCCAGATCGGTGGGGTTCCCAGCGGTCGGACCTCCACAAGATAGGTGATAAGTTTCAATCTTGGGCTAACCTTTTTAAGGCTATTGCAGTGTATTTTTCAGTCTGGTGAAGGGAAGGCCTCATGCACACGGCAGAGTCATGTACACGGAGCCTGTTACTGTGGCACACCAAGTCCCTATAGATCCATACTACGGAGCTGTAGGAACTTTGCTGCTATATGGTGCCTCTGTATGGTGTTCTTCTCTAGAAGAATCGGAGGTAGAGTAAGGCTGGATTCACACGAGCATGTTCGGTCCGTAAAGGACGGAACGTATTTCGGCCGCAAGTCCCGGACCGAACACAGTGCAGGGAGCCGGGCTCCTAGCATCATAGTTATGTACAATGCTAGGAGTCCCGGCCTCGCTGCGGGACAACTGTCCCATACTGTAATCATGTTTTCAGTACGGGACAGTAGTTCCACGGAGAGGCAGGGACTCCTAGCATCATACATAACTATGATACTAGGAGCCCGGCTCCCTGCAGTGTGTTCGGTCCAGGACTTGCGGCCGAAATACGTTCCGTCCTTTACGCACCGAACATGCTCGTGTGAATCCAGCCTAAGTCTCGATATGGGAGCGTATTATGGCTCCACAAAGCTTGCAGCTTGTATGGCGTACTATGCTCTGGTGCACGACCCCTAAGAAATTCAGAGGTAATACAGTATTCCTGGTTTTGGGCATATACTTCTATATATTATAAATATATACACACACACACACACACACACACACACACACTCTTAAAGAGGACCGGTCACTAGCGAATATAAGTTGAACTGGTTAACTGACCTGAACAGCGCTTTTCCCCTGATTTTTTCAGTTTTTCTTTTTTTCCTGGACCCCCCGATACACAGATATGGCCCACTTATGTGTTGGCTCCCTATGTTCTAATTTCCTGTAGTTAGCCAACGGGGTGGAGCTAGCTTCCCTGCCTCTGATGCTGACCAATCAGCACTAGGCAGCTTGAGGGTAGTTAACGCCCTGTTGGCTACCTTACAGCAAATTAACCTATAAGGAACCAACACAACAATGGAACATATCTCTGGAACGGGGATGTCCAGAAGAAAAAGAAAAACAGCGCTGGAATCAGGGAGGTCAGTAAACCAGTTCAACATATATGACCTAGTAACAAATCATATTTAAGCCCCATATACAGAAAAGGATTTTTTTTCACAGAACTATTCTTACAAATTAGTTATAGATTTTGCATTAGAGCCAGGAGCCTCAAATGGTATTTTACATAATGCCCAGTGTGAGCCTGCCCAATACTTCTGTTTACACAGAAGGAGGAATCATTACAATTAACACAATTTTTATTCCCTTGTCCCTGATTTTATTATGCAACCTTAACTTGGGAAATGAAATCTAGAATCGGATTGGTTACTATAGGCAATATGTTCTTTCTTCCCCGTTAGGTCTTTACACACAAACCGACCAAGGTTCACATGGCAATGCCAACTGGAATGTTTTCACCTGCATAAACTGGGCACTACATGCCTATTCCCGACACTGACGACACAGAAAGATACGCGGCTGCCAATAGTTCAAATTGCTTCTTTTGTGTCTTTGGCATTTACAAAAAGCGGCGGCCGCCAAATAGCATTTCAAAGTACATTTCTTATCAAGTATCTATGACTACAAAGTCACAGCGGGGAATTATCCAAATTGTTTCAGCTTCAAGTATTAAGAACAACAAAGATTTAACCAATGACCGAGGCACAAAAATTCTCAGTCTACCAGAAGTGTTTAACAAAAATTCTGGTCCTTGTGACCCTTTGAAGGTAGGAAAGAGGAAATTTTAGCGACCATATTTTTTTTTTAGTCTGAGTATAGGCATGTGTTTGGGTAACTTAAAGGGGTCTCCGCTTTAACAATCCCTTTTTTGTTAGAAGATTCCTCCTCGGATAAGAGGATTACAGGGTATCCTGCTACTGGGACCCCCAGAAAGCAGCTGTAATCTGTTGGTTAACCAGCTTGTAAGTGTACAATTTCCCTGCAGTGCCACCACAGGTGAAATGAAGTATTAAACAGTTGTCATTTGAATAAGTGGGCTATTCATGGAATGCCCAGGCAAGAGGGTCCTCCATAGAGTGAGGTGCTCTTTATAGTCACTCTACACTCAATAGATCAAGGTCCTGAATGAATCACCCCACAATTACCGCAAAATATCCTAATAGAGTATTTGGAGAGGAGTTTCTACACCAGACAACCCCTTTTAATATACACATACCAATGTCAATGGTTGTCTATGAGCAAGAGTTCCTGGTCACGTAGACTTGAGTACAGTGAAAAAAACAACAACATGGTGCCACCAGTATAGATGTGACCAAGGTATTGGAGCAGAGAAGGCTGCCACAACCTTCTGACAGTGGTTGGGGGTGAGGTAGCGATTCTCAAAGGCCTCCTTCCTGTAAGCCACTTGTACAAGTATACTATTCACTTTTGGCCATGGACCATCCAAACACTTGGACCACTGGTCTCTAAGTGTAAGGGCACTAGCATGGTGAGCTTGTGAAGGTGCCATTTGTAGGTTGAGGTTATGTATAGACCAGAAGGTTGATGACTTGCAGCAATGACCATATTGCTAATATATTCTTTCAGTGTAAGTTCACACGCAGTGTTTTCAGACGTAATTCGGGCATTTTACGCCCCTAATATGCCTACAAACATCTTCCCATTGCTTTCAATGGGTTTTATGGTGTTCTGTTCCCACGAGGTGTAATTTTATGCGTCGTTGTCAAAATACGGCGCGGAAAAAGACGCCCGCGAAAAAGAAGTGCATGTCACTTCGTGGGACGTTTTTGGAGCAGTTTTTCATTGACTCTATTGAAAATTAGCTCCAATAACGGCCGTAAGATACGTAGCCAAAAACGCGAGTTGGTACAAAAACGTCTGAAAATCAGGAGCTGTTTTCGCCTGAAAACAGCTCCGTATTTTCAGACGTTTTGGTCACTGCGTGTGAACATACCCTAACAATTAGGTCTACTAAATAGGAGTTTGTGTGGCTTGTTACTTCACAGACTCTTCTTGTTTCATAATAGTCAAAGGGGTGGGAGACCATGACATGGGCCCTGTTGTTGCTGCTGAGAGAGAGTTCCCAGAGCGCAGAGGAACCACCACATATTCTCAATTGCATATATGTTGCACTATTTTCTGGCATTCACATTTAATATATGACTTGTGACCAAACATTCAGCAGTAATGAAGCTTCTCTAAGATGCCCAAGTGTAAAAGTGCCTGAAATGGGTCTCCATATTTTAGCCCTGCTTTGGAGAATCCACTTTTGTTATAACGGCCATCTACAATAAACTGAACACAGGAACCCCCATCGATCAGAAGAGAAGCATTAGGGTATGTTCACACGAGGTCATTACGTCCGTAATTGACGGACGTATTTCGGCCGCAAGTACTGGACCGAACACAGTGCAGGGAGCCGGGCTCCTAGCATCATAGTTATGTACGACGCTAGGAGTCCCTGCCTCGCTGCAGGACAACTGTCCCGTACTGTAATCATGTTTTCAGTACGAGACAGTTGTCCGGAGGCGAGGCAGGGACTCCTAGCGTCGTACATAACTATGATGCTAGGAGCCCGGCTCCCTGCACTGTGTTCGGTCCAGTACTTGCGGCCGAAATACGTCCGTCAATTATGGATGTAATGACCTCGTGTGAACATACCCTTACATGTCGCTCATTGAAATGAATGGGATGTCCATGCGACAGATGGACATGCCGGGTCCTACACAGAAGATGATGTTCTTTGTGGTCGGTCTCTGTAACCTCTGTAATTTAAGGGAGGTTATAAATGAAGAACTGCCCTCTTAACTCAGTGTCCTAATAGGTATATAAAAATGGATTTTCTAAACCAAACAACTCATTTAAAGAGGCTCTGTCACCAGATTTTGCAACCCCTATCTGCTATTGCAGCAGATAGGCGCTGCAATGTAGATTACAGTAACGTTTTTATTTAAAAAAAACGAGCATTTTTGGCCAAGTTATGACCATTTTTGTATTTATGCAAATGAGGCTTGCAAAAGTACAACTGGGCGTGTTTACAGTAAAAGTCCAAGTGGGCGTGTATTATGTGCGTACATCGGGGCGTGTTTACTTCTTTTACTAGCTGGGCGTTAGGAATGGGAGTGTATAATGCTGACGAATCAGCATCATCCACTTCTGTTCGTTAACGCCCAGCTTCTGGCAGTGCAGACACACAGCGTGTTCTCGAGAGATCACGCTGTGACGTCACTCACTTCCTGCCCCAGGTCCTGCATCGTGTCGGAAGAGCGAGGACACATCGGCACCAGAGGCTACAGTTGATTCTGCAGCAGCATCAGCGTTTGCAGGTAAGTAGCTACATCGACTTACCTGCAAACGCCGATGCTGCTGCAGAATCAACTGTAGCCTCTGGTGCCGATGTGTCCTCGCTCGTCCGACACGATGCAGGACCTGGGGAAGTGACGTCACAGCGTGATCTCTCGAGAACACGGCTGTGTCTGCACTGCCAGAAGCTGGGTGTTAACGAAGAGAAGTGGATGATACTTCTCATCAGAGCGCCCAGCTAGTAAAAGTAGTAAACACGCCCCGATGTACACACATAATACACGCCCACTTGGACTTTTACTTTAAACACGCCCAGTTGGACTTTAGCAAGCCTCATTTGCATAAATACAAAAATGGTCATAACTTGGCCAAAAATACTCGTTTTTTAAAAATAAAAACGTTACTGTAATCTACATTGCAGCGCCTATCTGCTGCAATAGCAGATAGGGGTTGCAAAATCTGGTGACAGAGCCTCTTTAAAGAGGCTCTGTCACCAGATCAAATCCCTATCTCCTATTGAATGTGATTGGCGCTGGAATGTAGAGAACAGCAAAGTTGTTGTTTTTTTTTGAAAAACGATCATTTTTGCCCAAGTTATGAGCAATTTTATATTTATGCAAATGAGCCTTTCAATGGACAACTGGGCGTGTTTACTCATTTTACAAACTGGGCGAGTATTGTGTTTTTACCAACTGGGCGTTGGGAATAGAAGTGTATGACGCTGACAAATCAGCATCATGCACATCTCATCGTTCCCACCAAGCTTCTTTCACTAAAGACACACAGCGTAACGTCACCCACAGGTCCTTCAACCTTGGCGTCGGAAGAGAGAAGACACATCGGCTCCAGGCGTCCGAGAGAGTACAGTTGAATCTGCAGCAGCATCACCGTGTGCAGGTAAGCATAGTAAACTCCCTAGGGACGAGCATATTACCCTCTCGAACGGCTGGAGCCCATGTATCTTCTCTGTCCGACGCCAAGGTTGAAGGACCTGTGGGTGACGTCACGCTGTGTGTCTGCAGTGAAAGAAGCTGGGTGGGAACGATGAGAAGTGTATGATGCCGATTTGTCCGTGTCATACACTTCTATTCACAACGCCCAGTTGGTAAAACGAGAAAACACGCCCAGTTGTCCATTGAAAAGCTCATTTGCATAAATATAAAATTGCTCATAACTTGGGCAAAAATGATCGTTTTTTTTAAAAAAACCTAAAAACTTTGTTGTTATCTACATTGCAGCGCCGATCACATTCAATAGGAGATATGGATTTGATAATCTGGTGATAGAGCCTCTTTAACCTTCCAGTCTTGGTTAACAAACCTATAGCGGTCCTATTAAACAATTGCCCAATCCCGTCCAACCCTATCCCCATCATTGCTTTCCAACCACGCCTAAAAAGTCCATCTCAGCTGAGAAGTAAACGATCTTCATTTGCTTCTCCATTTTACTCAACTTTAATAGGTTCACATTAAACATAAGGCTAAATAATGTCCAAGAGTCAAGTAGCGCCTAAAATAATGAACTACCGGGGTTCAACTTTTCGGAGTAATATTCGTTGATGTCTATGGTTGACCTCTTCTGGGACATCTTCCGTTATACCAGGTTCTTCTAGACTCGAATGACTGACTCCTTAACTCTACATTATTTTGTCCACTCTATTCACTTTTGGATGTTTAGTTTTACACCAGCCACTTAGACAATGACCCGATTAGTCAAATTTTGGAGCGTTCTTCTGGAAATTCTGCGGCCATAATACAGACTTAACTTTATCATCTCAAACTAGAGTGATAGGGTTTTTCACAATTTCCTGGCACGAAAAACAGGATATATTGTTTAATAAGCCGGTTGCCTTTTCCTGTGTCGATGTTTCAGCTCCTCCACTAATTTAGACACCTTTGTGGCTCCAAATTGGCACCAGGCTAGTTCAGACAGGGCTGGACTGTTATTCATCACAAAACCTGGCTTAATATTTCCTGTCCAACATCTATGGAAATAAATGGCAGATCGGAATGTACTGCCCAAAATACAAGGTATATAACACAATTATACTTGTGTTTTATTTCACTGGGAGCTATAATGGAGATTCCTGGCTTCCACGGACCTTAAAAATAGCCATTTTTGGCGCAGTACAATTTCTGGTAAATTGAATTAGTATTTCACATAACTGCTTGAGTCAAATGTAAAGATTATGCCGATTTATATTGTCCAATTCCTATATTTATAATAGATCTACAAAATTATTTTATCTGTTTACGTCAGTGTGTGACAAATCAGAGGAGCCAGGTAGTCAATGCACCTAGTAAAATAGCTCCTGGCGCCTAACTTTTTGGGTTATTTCCTATTAGTGTGTAGGGAAGTTGTATTGCTTGTCCGCTAAAGAAATAAAATTGGCTCCTGTAGTGGTCAAATTGGCTCCCAAATTCTACCGTATTTTGTCCACCCCTGGTTTACTGAGATCCAGGGATGTTTTTGGGACATCACTGGATCTCATGTACAGCGAATCCTCTAAGACAATCACCCAAAAATTTTTGTGAGCAATGGCCTAATACACAAATATTATAAGGGAATAGAAAATCTGTCACAGTAAATTCTGGTCTAGATGAGGGGGTGGTCTTCTTAAACCCCTTCCTGCACCACGATGTAACTACACAATGAGGACCAAATTCCCGCACCTCGATGTACAGTTACGTCGAAGTAATAGTGCAGGCACAGAGCCAGTGCCCGCGCCATCAGCAGCATGTGCCAGCTATACTATACAGAAGACATCCCAATTAAACGGCTGTGATCGGAGTTAACTCCGATCTTAAACTTTTAACCCCTTAGATGCCCCATTCAATAGTGACCGGGACATCTAAAAAGTTGAACAGATGGAGGGAGGCTCCCTGTTTTCATATCGCTACCCCCTTTGAACTGATCACGTGGTGCTGATGGTCGTCATGTAGCTGGGGCAGTAAAAATAAAACCCTTTTTTCCCTAAAGTTAACATGTTATTTTAACCGCACATTGAATGGCATAATAAATTTCAAAAAAACACAAAAAAAGAACGATGAAATTGCTTTCCCCTCCCAAAAAAAATAGAAGTTAAAAAATGATATGTACTCCAAAATGGTTCTATTAGAAAATATGTCTCGGCCCGCAAGAAACAATCCTGCATCAATGGAAAAATTCGACATGAAAACCATTTTTTATGAAACTTCCTATTATTGTGCAAATGTAGTAAAACATGAAAAAAACAAAACAAACTATGCATTTTGGTATTGCCGTAATCGTACCGATAAAGGTAACATGTTATTTATGCTGCGCAGTGAAAGGCATAAAAATAACATTGGCAGAATTGCTATTTTTTTTCAACCCCCCCAAAAAACTAAAACCAGTTAATCAATAATCTACGTGTACCACAAGATGGTTCTATAAAAAATATAGGACTACAAAAACAAGCCTTCATACAGTTACATAGACTAAAAAATGAAAAAGTTATGGCTCTTGAAATGCAATGATAAAAAAAACAAAAAAGATGCTTCATCCTAAAGACCCAAAATAGGTTGGTCCTAAAGGGGGCTAAAGTGGAACAGTCCCCTCTCCTGACATGTCTGTCTTAGTAAATCCTTGTATTCCCCATAAAATAATTCTGGAACATCTTTTTTCTTAGAACTCTACGTTGTGTCATTCCTCGGTATAAATAAATTGACACCTGTGTTACCGTTTCTTTTCAAAGGGGCGTGCCCCTATACAGACAGACTGTGTGCACTGATTGGACAGAGACACACCTCCAACTGATAACACCCAGTTGTCAATTTCTAAATTTGTAGGAGGAATAACAGAGGTCCGGTACCGAGCAGATTTCTACGAAAAGATGTTCCAGAACGGTTATTGTATGGGAAATACAAGTATTTACTAAAACAGACATCTGCATAACCATACGAGGAGGCCCCTGTAGCTTTCTGCCAGGGATGCACCATTACTAAGGCTCCGTAAACATCTGCGTCAGGGCACCGTTCTGACGTTCCATCGGAGCTTCCTCTCAGAACGGAGAATGTAGTTGACTACGCTATTCATTCCGTCAAAACTACGGAACCCTTGCTCAACGGAGACAAACGGAAGCCATTTGCACCAGATCCGGATGGCGATGGAAACGGAAACCTATGGTTTGGGTTTGTTTCAGTCAGGGCTCCGTTCTGATGGGAAGCCCTGACGGAACGTCAGAACGGGACCCTGACGCAGATTTGAACGAAGCCTAACATATTCTGCAGTGCTGTACAGAGCGTCACCAATCACGTCAGTCCCTATCCCTAATGGGCCTCGCAATCTAATGTCCTTATCTCAGACACACGTACACCAGGGCCAATTATTAAACTGTGTGGGAAGAAACCGGAGTACCTGGAGAAAAGGCGTGATAACATGGGGAGAACCTACGGACTCCGTGCAAAGGTTTCCCTTGGTAGATTCGAACCCAGGACCCCAGTGCTGCTAGACAACAGAGCTAACCACTGGGCCACCGTGTTTGATTTACATAATGTCTCCATTTTACCTCGATATGGGAACTGTAATGGTTGCATTTCGGAGCAGTCACCCAGCATTTGCAACCCACGTACTGATATAATTAATCGATATGAAAAGTAAAAGATTTTACACAAGAAACTTTTAGGGCATATTCACACATGGCAGAATTGTAGCAGAGATTTCTGCAAGTGAAAATAAGTTCCAATTTTCTGAGCGGAGTTATTTTGGCGGGAAGCACATGGATTTCTGTAAACCCCATTTAGATGAATGGAACAGTTGCAGAAATTTCTGCAACGAATCTGTTGCGTGTGAACACACCCATAATTACAGCTACTTTTATATTTTAACAAAAAATGTCCTTTAAATTAAAATACAAAAAGTAACATCTTTCCTGATTTTCAAGCTTTTTACTTCCAACCTGCCGTAGAAATCACAGAAATCAGTGTAAAACCAGGAGATCAGAGGAGGAGGAGCGAGCAGGTGCTATGCATCTTTATGAAGCTTGGGTGACTCTGTAACAAAGTGATAGCTCCATAACGGTTACAAACGGCTATTGCAACTTCCAAAACGGAGCTACAAGAGGGGGAAAAAAAAAAAAGAAGACGAGGTCTGGAGCATAATGTCAAACACAAGAAGAAAACACAGAGATAGAACAAGAAGAGATTTCAGAACATATCAGTTTTCTCTTTTTAATTGTAGATGTGATTTAGATGTGTTTTTGGCACCTTTTTGGGTTCTCAAGAACAAAGTTCAAACATGTCCAATTTGTTTTGAGAAGAGCTGGATTTATAATGGCTCCACTCACTATTAAAAGGAATTGGCTCAAAATGACAACCACATATTCCCCCTGAATGGTCAATCATGTAATATATGGCCAGGCCAAGTCCACCAGAGTAGGAACAGATTTTTCTTAGCTTCTCCCTGCCTCGAAAACTAGAGTTGAGTATTAGGCGATGGGACCCCCTCTATAAAACGGCATAAGGACCAGTGTTGTCTTGTTGAGACAATTCCTTTAAATGTGCCTCACAATCATTCTAAGCGGCTACGAAGCTCTGGATGTTTAGATTTTGGTAAACCTCTCCCCTGCTTAATCTAACTAATGGTCCATATGGTGGAGAATCCAACTACTCCTAAGTGCCACAACAAGTGGCTGTCACTTTCTATGACCCCGGAATTACTGTAACTCATCAAAAGCCAATGTCCTCCTTGCAGTTCAGTCTTTAATACACATTCCTTAATTTCTCATAGCTCCCGATGATGTCATCACGCATTCATTGTGAAAAAGTATATAATGAAAGAATGAGGACTTCCATCTAATATGATATCGAAGGAGGAACAGAACCTTGCAGTATCCAGATTGCATTTTATTAACGTTCTTTATAATGAAACTATTCCACATTCTTCCTACGATATTATTGCTTCTGCCGCTTATGTCATCAGACGAACAAAAAAAACAACCCAGAATGCGACTATTCTGGCTCGGATTGTATCACTTTGCGTCACGCTTGTATTTTTCCAGTGATTCTCTATCAATTTTATTATAACAGAGATAGCCGCTTCTTTGTTCTAATCCTTTTGCTGGGTCTCCAGGCAAAATATGGTTTGCGAATTAAGGGACATTGCCAATTCTCCCTTCAGCAAAACAGGAAAGTGTTCCAAACTGTCGAGGAAAATCAAGCAGTTGGTATTGTTTCAGCTGGCAGAAAGTAGACGAATATACTGGAATTAAGCAAAAATCATTCTTTAAAGAACAATGACCCCTTCAGTCTGAAAAACACATTTCAAATTTGTCTACATCTGGAGTATTAATTTATTGGGAAAGTCTAAAAAGACAATCATAATTAGCCACAGAATAACCTTACAGAAGAGAAACATCCCTTGCTGGCCATAGATACTGTACTTTTTGGACTATAAGATGCAGCTATATTATTTTTAGACAACATAAAATAAAGAAAAAATACTTTCCTGGTGACCTGTGGTAGTGTAGGGATTAATATGTAATTCCCTGGTGGTCTTGGGCAGGGCTTCCCAAACTTTTTCTACTAGGGCCTCACTAGCCAGAACATGGTAATGCCAGGGCCTTGCCACTTGTGGTCATAGTCCATGCCAATATTACAAATATTGCTAAATTTACCCTTCATTTGTCTTCTAAACGCTGAACCAGAGATTGCTGCAGCCAGTGGAAGGACTATGCAACTGATCATTTCGGTGAAAACTGCCGACCCCAGTTGCGCCTCACCTACAAATAGGATGTGCCTCACTAATGAGGTCCGCCTCACAGTTTGAGAAGCACTGGTCTAAGATAATGTCCCCTTCCTTGATGCACTAGGGAAGAGGAGGGGATTCATATTTGATTACCTGGTGGTCTAGGACAGAAGAAGTTAATGTTTGATTCCATGGTGGTCTGAGGTAATGCCCCCTTCTTTGGTGGTCTAGGGTAGAAGGGGTTAATATTTGATTCCATGGTGGTCTAGGGTAATACCCCCTTCTTTGGTGGTCTAGGGTAGAAGGGGTTAATATTTGATTCCCTGGTGGTCTAGGATGGGCTAGTATTTGATTCCCTGGTGGTCTAGGGTAAAGCCCCCTTCTTTGGTGGTCTAGGGTAGAAGAGGAGTCGAATACAATTTTCTGAATGACTTGTCCAAAACAACAACCTTCACAGACCAATCGTGACTGACGACAACGCCATCAGGTAAAACGACAAATCCCGATCATCTCTTCCTTTATCTGCGACTTGGGCTGAGCTTCTACTGATGGGAAGCAGACCCGTCCTTTGGCACAAACAACTTTCAAGTATTGCCATCAACTACAGCCGGCCAACATGGCAGATCAACTTTTCCACAAATGGCTTTGGTCGTCATCAGTTTATGTCACAAATGTGACGCTGACAGTTGTGAGATGGTCTCAGTCAACGTTTCAGGCCATTGGAACGCTTTAGTGTATGGTCAGTTTTAGCCTACCGTAAATATTAGGGCGTTTCTCAATAGAGCGACCAACCAGCTAGCAGCTTTTCATTTCCCGCTTACTTCTGTGCGAGTGGATCAAAAACTTCCCATGCTGAAGTCTAAACTGCATTTTCCTGGGGTTGATGGGGGCACTTAAAATTTTTAATGGATGGGACCAAACATATGCATGTACACAATACAGTCTCACCCAGTAGACCACGCAGGACATGCGTATAGTATAAAATCAGTCTGAGAAAATCAGTGGCGCAGTTGCCCATATTAACCAATTAGATCTGAGCTTTCATGATCGACACCGCATTGGTAAAATAAAGCGTGAACTGTGATTGGGCAACAAGGCGACTTTCTCTCACATGGTTTTCATTCATGAAGCTCGGGGACTCGTATCTCTTCATTGCACAGAGATGATCATGAACATTTTTTTTTTTTTTCCGTTTTTGTGGCCAACCCATTTATTCCTACTTGTCCAAGCATCAGGTCCTGTTCAGTTTCGTCGGGGCTTCCATAAATGTTTCTTGTTGTTTTCCCCGTGAACAAAGGGCAAACGTTTAATAACAACATTCCCAGTTGCTTAGCGCTTATTCAGGGTATTGCCAACTATGTGACACAAAAGTTAAGACGCTTAATTTGCCGCTTTGTCAAATTCTGCATTGGATTCATATAAAACAGGGTCCTTTAAGGACATGAGTTTGATTGGCGTTAACCCTCCGGGACCTCTTCCCGTCACCTTGTACCATATACGTTGGTGGTCTTCAGAATGATTGCTTGGGCTTAAACAGCTACTAGTCTTGTTAACCGTCGACCATAGTCTACAAATGCTTTATGGCTTCCATGACAGTAGTCTGCTATTGGCAGGACACGAGTGACGGGGAACGTTCCACATTCTTCCTTTTTAATATAAGAAACACTGGAAGTTCTTTCCAACAAGATGTAACCATAAAATAATTGTTTGAGCCTAAATGAAATGTTAGATCTGTCAACGGAGTGAACAGAAACAGCCCAATAGTGTATTATGCAAATAGATGCTGTATGCCAGACTACGGGATCACCAAATTTTGGACAAACACACATTTAAAGTGTAATTCCACTTTCAAAAAGTTTGTTGTTTTATTTTTGTACCAATATAATGTTATTTTCTATAATCTTTTCCATAGCAGCTTTCAAAATTCTGCTGGTTGCCCTTGGAAACAGACAGCAGTTTTATCTCCACTCCCAGAGAGACATGTGACCTAACAGCTTAGCACTAATGCTACAGCACACGACAATGTGCGCCAGCCGGGTCCAGTCAGTGATCCGTGGAAATATAGGACATGTCCTAGCTTCCCACGGACCCGATTCACCCGCAAAAGTGAATGGATCCATGAAAACTATGAGGTGCCACGCTGATGCCGTTAAAAATGTCCCGAGTGGCACATCGGTCGCGTGCAAGTGGCATAATAGTCATCTCACACACATTTTTCTGGTAGCAGAAAACCAACCGAATTCTAGATTTAGCTTTAGACCAAAAAATACAATAAATTATTATATAACTTAATATGAGTAGATTAATATAGTTACTGATCCTTTTATGCAGATTTCATTAACACTACATTTTCCATGCAACGGCATGTCTGGCCAATCACAGCTTCCCCTAGTGATAACAGGTGATTATTAGGGTGACATCAGCTGGACTCTAGGCAATCAGATGATTGCCCAGTGCGGCTGCATTAAAAAAAAGGGGGTTCTAAATATCATTTTGACTGGAACAGCACTTAAGTTTCTGAACCATGGATTTGTTAACTCCAGCTGTAGGGTGCTTCACAGACCAGAGGGGAATCCTCCCTTTCCCTTTTTGTTCTCCTTTCCTTTAAACCCTTAAAGAGGCTCTGTCACCAGATTTTGCAACCCCTATCTGCTATTGCAGCAGATCGGCGCTGCAATGTAGATTACAGGAACGTTTTTATTTTTTTTAAAACGAGCATTTTTGGCCAAGTTATGACCATTTTTGTAGTTATGCAAATGAGGCTTGCAAAAGTCCAAGTGGGTGTGTTTAAAAGTAAAAGTCCAAGTGGGCGTGTATTATGTGCGGACATCGGGGCGTTTTTAATACTTTTACTAGCTGGGCGTTCTGATGAGAAGTATCATCCACTTCTCTTCAGAACGCCCAGCTTCTGCCAGATCACGCTGTAACGTCACTCACAGGTCCTGCATCGTGTCAGACGAGCGAGGACACATCGGCACCAGAGGCTACAGATGATTCTGCAGCAGCATCAGCGTTTGCAGGTAAGTAGCTACATTGACTTACCTGCTAACGCCGATGCTGCTGCAGAATCAACTGTAGCCTCTGGTGCCGATGTGGCCGACACGATGCAGGACCTGTGAGTGACGTCACAGATCTGCACTGCCAGAAGCTGGGCGTTCTGAAGAGAAGTGGATGATACTTCTCGTCAGAACGCCCAGCTAGTAAAAGTATTAAACACGCCCCGATGTACGCACATAATACACGCCCACTTGGACTTTTACTTTAAACACGCCCAGTTGTACTTTTGCAAGCCTCATTTGCATAACTACAAAAATGGTCATAACTTGGCCAAAAATGCTCGTTTTTTAAAAATAAAAACGTTACTCTTATCTACATTGCAGCGCCGATCACATGCAATAGCAGATAGGGGTTGCAAAATCTGGTGACAGAGCCTCTTTAAATCAGAGATTGAATTATTATTTTTATCGGCATGCCATACAAAAAATGTTGCCCATAATGAAGTAGTCAGTGTGCCACGCAACCATGAGTCATATAAGACAAACTGTTACAATGTATGTGACATTAACCAATTAAACTTACATTTCAATGTGAGCCTTGTCCATGACCTTCTTCGCAAAGATGATCGATCTGTGGTGCATACGAGACTGCTGAACACCAGCTTGGGGGGGTGCACATAGGAGAGACCGCGGCTACTGAACACCAGCTTGGGGGGGTGCACATAGGAGAGACCGCGGCTACTGAACACCAGCTTGGAGGGTGTACATAGAATAGAGTGCTGCCAACTTTTGATAACTTTTTCTTTTACAGAGCGGTTACTGAACTCCCTCCTTGTGGTGCTGATCACCAGGAGAGAGCAGCGCTTCATAATGTGCTTGGAGGCGCCGATCACCAGGAGAGAGAGCGTGCTGAATTTTGTGCTTGCCCAGTGCTCAGCAGCGACAAACACAATGCAGCACTGATCTCTCTCCTGGTGATCAGAGCCGCCAAGCACATAATGAAGCGTCCCTCTCTCTCCCTGTATTTAACGTCACCAAGCTCACAATGGCGCTACACACCGGGAGAGGGAAGTGTGCCAGCAAACCATGCCCCAGCTATGGCACTGATGCCACAGATTGTTGAACCCTGCCTTAAAGCGTTTTTCCTGTACCCGCCCTTCACGGTTTACAGGGCTCATCCGCACGTGGGGGCTGTACCTTGTACTGCAGCTCAGTTCAACTTAATTGAATGGGGCTGCAGTACCAAGCACAACCACACTTATGGATGGCGCTGGGTCTGCCTAAACAATGAAGAGGCTGTGAGATCATCGGGGTGAAATTGTAAGGATTGGTCATCAAGTCCCAGAAAAACCCTTTAACTCACTCTTTCTTCAAATATGATAATGTGCAATAACACCGGCTTAACGCTCATTCCTTTATACTCACTATAGATCTGTTGTCCATATCATCATTGTCATATCATTCACAACGTTACAATCCAACACAAACTTTTACTTGTTCAACATTGAATAAAAATGTACTCAGATGCAAAGAAATTCCAGCATCGGTCGCCAGGTCTATGGGGTGTGGAATAGGCGGTTTATTTAGCACAGATACATCCACTAGGACCTATCAGGGAATCTTACAACTCAAGCAGTCATACAAAATCATACCCACAAACTCTTATACTAGGCCAAAAGTTACATTTTCTTCGGGTTTTTCCTCATGCCACCTTTAAATCATGTTTAAGATCAGAATGATTCTGCTTCTGTCAATCATCTGGAGTATAGAAATTACGGAGTGCAGGCAGTAGCTCTAGTTTGTAGTCACATGATGCCTTGACAGCTATCAGATAGGTGTGATCAGACCCCATCAATCAGATGTTATAATCATATAGATCATTCTAAATTGGGAGCAGAATGCTAGAGTCACTGATGCAGAAAAAGCACAAGAGAGGCTGCAAACTTCTCTGTGCAGCAGCATGTATGTCGCAGGCAGTATACAAACTCCAGCCCACTGCAGGAAGAGGCAGATATGATTGGTCAGCGATCGTCTTACATCATCTACAGGAAACCGGAAACAGCCTGGAGAAGATTCAGTAACAACAACCGAACACATGAAGATTTGTGGTGGTCACCCAGTGCATCTTGGATTCTTGCTATGTAATGGCCCAAGCACATACTGCCGATAATTACATAATTCAGAAACAGCAGTGACATCAGACATCATGATCTAAAGGTGAGAATTTACATGGGACACTATGGATTTCACCAGAGTTTACCTTTAGAGTGGTTGGCCACTTTATAAAAAATATTTCCTAAAAGGCCCTAGACTGTATAGTCATGGCACATAAATCAGTAAATCTCATCATACTTTACCCAAGCTGCCCGATAGAAGGCCCACGGCTGCCCATGTCCGTGTCCATAGCACCCAAGATGGCAGTGGTCACGTGATGTACCCTCATGACGGCTTTCTCGGCCGTCCCTGGCCACACCGTCATCTGTGCAGGCACGGTAATTGAACGCATTCAGCACCTGCGTAGATACAGGGGATTTTTCTGTCTGTATCTGCGCAAGGTGTGGCTAGTGACAGCCGATAGGGCGGCCCCAAATGTCACATCACGTGACCGCCGCCTTCTTGGGTTCTATGGATGAAGTTGCAGTGTTTACATAACCTTACATGGGCAGCCAGGGGCCTTGTACTGGCCAGCTGGGGTAAAGTACGATGAGATTTACAGATTTATGTGCCACAATACAAATTTGAGCCTTTTAGGAAATATTTTTATAAAGTTGTCAACCGCTTTAAAGAAAACCTGTCACCGGTAAAGCCCAATTTCCTACCTCATGTCATAAGTGATGTCACGCTGATGAGGTCAGTGTAATTTGTATCCTAATCTGTTTTTTACTTTCCGAGTTATGAGGCATTTTCTTATTATGCTAATTAGGCTCTCCTAGCCAAAGGGGCGGTGCCTGAGTTGGGTGTATGACGATGTCCGATCAGCGTCATACAGCTTCTCCCCATCTCGTGATCGAAGCTGAGATCACGCTGTGCAGGGAAGGGGAGAAGCTGTATGATGTGGATAGGACAACATAATACAGCCAACTCAGACACCGCCCCAATGAAACCTCAGTGTTACCGCCCCTTTGGCTAGTATAGCCTAATTAGCATAATAAGAAAACGGCTCATAACCCAGAAAGTAAAAAACAGATTGGGATAAAACTTACACTGACATGATCAGTGTGACAGCGCCTATGACATAAGGTAGAAAATTGGGCTTTACTGAAATGGTGACAGGGTCTCTGAGTCTAATGACAGATGCCTTTTAATTAAAGGGAACCCTTCCAAAATAAGAGCCGTATCTTATGTATCTTCAGTTCTGTCAATCCCCAAAAATGCTTGATCATTTTTTAGTTACTAAATAAGTAGTCCCTTTAAATAAGTACTCTAATAAAAGACCCCAATGCCTCCCCTTAGCAACATCTCCAAGACATATGTAGCCAGCGCAGTAAACAGCTGCAATCTTGAAAGCATTATCCCTTTAAAGATAAAATATTTCAAGTATTTCCCTTCTTCTTTTATTCCAATTATTCCATGCGGCATTATCACGGAGAGATAGTGCGGTCAATGAAGGTGTTTTTGTCTTTCATTCTGTGCCAAGCCATTGTAAAGCGGGCGTGTATGATAAGATTTTATACTTCTTGTCTGCTTCCTTGAAGTTATATACAGGGTTTAAAGGCTAGTTTTTGATCTTGTGTAAGTACAGACACAGACCTTGGCTGCAGAAAAGGGAGAAAGCAAAACCATTACACCTCCCTGCGAAAAGTATCTGTAATAACACCATTAAAGAGCAATTCTGGTCAGATATGAGAATTCTACCAATTCAAGTCCACATTCTTCTCCATAGGGGGCAGTATTGTGTAAAGGCCCTTTTACACTGGCCAATTATCGGGCAAACGAGCGTCCAAAGAACGCTCGTTCCCGATCATTACTCTGTGTAAACATGGCAGCGATCAGCAGACGAACAAGCAAACGCTCGTTCATCGGTTGATTGTATAGTTTTAAATGCCGAAAATATTATCGATGTCGGCAGCACATCTCCCTGTGTAAACAGAGAGACGCACGGCCGACATGTTAATAACGTATGGGGACGAGCGAGCGGAATAACGAGCGCTCGTCCCCATCCATAGCTCCTTGTGAAAGGAGCGGATAAGTGCCGATCATCAAGTTGTCTCATTGATCGGCGCTCGTTGATAGGCTGCAGCGTCACATGGGATGAAACATCATCCCAGGAGGCCGGACTGCAAGAAGGAGGAGGGCGTTTGGGGAGGGGGAAGTATGTTTTTTGGGGTTTTTTTCCCCAGAGTTGCGATTTTTGTGGCGGAATCGCTGCTGTTACGCCGCAGAAGTCGCAACACTTGGCTTTCTGTTGCGGGTTTTGCATCCCCATTGAATTGGGGAAAACCTGCAACAGAAAGTAAACAAAAACGCAGCATGTCAGTGACCTGCCGCGGAATTAAATTCTGCACCGCAGGTCAATTTATTGACGTTTAGGGTTGTAACACACACGGCGTAAACACTGCGGATTTTCAGCAATGGATTAATTGCGGAAAATCAGCAGCGTATTACAGTAGGAGCAGTGCGGGTGAGATTTCAACAAATCTCATCCGCACACTGCGGTAAATTTCTGCCGAAAAATTAAATTGACCTGCGCTGCAGTTACTTCAACCGAAGCATGTCAATTAATTCTGCGGATACGCAACTCTTGCGGGTTTTCCCATTGAATTCAACGGGGTGTTTAAACCCGCAACAAAGCAGTGTGTGTTGCGATATTTGTGGCGGAATCACAGAGATTACGCCGCAAAAATCACAAGTAAGAAAGCAAATAAAGTTATACTTACCCAGAGTTCACTGCTTCTTCTCCAGTCCGACCCGCCTGGATGACGTTGCAGGCCATGTGACCGCTGCAGCCAATCACAGGCTACAGTGTCACATGGGCCTGCAAGGTCATCCAGGGAGGCCGGAGCGGACGTCAGAGGAGGGAGGGGGCGAGTATGTGTGATCATTTACGCAGCGAAATGTACGCCCGAATTAACGCACCACAGTGTGATGCGGGATTTCGTACGGCAATCCCTGCGGTGTTCAGGGCGGATACGCTGCGCAGCTTAACGCAGTGAATCCGCCCTGAATACGCTGTGTGCGTTCGTACCCATCCGCCGTGCTCCTATACTTATTACCGTGGTGATGCGTGCAAATGCGGGTGACGGTCCGCAGCCCATCCGTGCAGAATTTACTGACCGTAAATACTGCACGGACGTGTGCATGAGGCCTAAGAGAAAGCAACAACGAACAAAAACAAGGTTTTCTAACAATACACAAGCCATGGGGTCAGTGGCCAATGAATGCAATTGGAAACAGTCAGTAAGTATGTTATGAGCTCCTATAATGCACTGGACGCAGTTAATTTCTCCTACATCAGAATACTGTACAGTATCGGGTATAAAGAGACAAATCACCAGCCCGGAGCAAGCGCTGTGCAGACACTGAACATGCCTGGAGATTTTAGCTCGATAAAGGCTTATGAAGCTGATAATTAATTATATTATTTTGGGGAGTTTTCAGCTCTGAAGCCTGTAGTACTGTGAATGCAGCTCTGCACTATCATAAAGGACATAAAAGTGTTGTCCAGCATTGGAAACACATGGCTACCTTTCTTCAAAAACAGCGCCACCCCTGTCCTCAGGTTGTGAGTGGTTTTGCAGATCATCTACATTCACTTCAATGGAAATGAGCCGCAATGCCAGACACAACCCATGGAGGAGCCCCTGATGTCACTGTCTATATATGAACAGCGAGGTTAGGGACTTCTCCAGTCCCAGAGTCCCCGGCCAGAGAACTTCCTTCTGATTCTCTGGCTGGGAACTCCGTAGTTAAAAGCCCCTGATGTCACGGTCCATCAGGGCTGGGCGATTTTGCCAAAAAATAAAGTCTAGATCAACACTTTGGGCGATTTTCTATTTGAATCTCGATGTATTTTTTCCCTTTTTTTTCCTGCAAGCCCCGAGCGGGCACTCTGGGGGCGAGATTACATTATAGTCTCGGAAGTGTGAGTAGGACACTGTGCAGTACCGGCCCCACCATGGGGTTTTAATAAATGACATTTAGGCTGCAGTCACACGACAGTAAACAAAAAAAAATATGTCCCTTTTCATGTGCATTTTGCATCAGTGTCTCCAAATTCTCATTCATTTCCAGTCTGCCCCTCCGTTTTTCACGGCCGTTAAAAAAAAAAAAATAAATCCCCTTAAAACAGCAGCGCCCATGTAGATAATGTCCCTGTAGATAGTGCCAGTGCCCACATGTAGTGACATAGTGCCCACGTGTAGTGCCACAGTGCCCACATAGTGTCATACACCCTTGCTGATAGCACCCCCACCCCCCATGTAGAAGGCAGCACAACCCCTACTCCCTTGTAGATGGCACCCCCACATGTAGATTGCACCCCCCCCCCTTCTTCCTTATAGATATCGTCACTGTAGCTCCCACTAGGAGCTGAATCCCCAGCCAGTGGTTGCCGACGCTTTGGCTGGGGATTCAGCTCCTAGTGGGATCTACTGTGGTGCGATTGGCAAGGGAGGGGTGGTGGTGATGGGATCGGCAAGGGAGGGGTGGTGGTGGTGGGATCGGCAAGGGAGGGGTGGTGGTGATGGGATCGGCAAGGGAGGGGTGGTGGTGATGGGATCGGCAAGGGAGGGGTGGTGGTGATGGGATCGGCAAGGGAGGGGTGGTGGTGATGGGATCGGCAAGGGGGGTGGTGGTGCGATTGGCAAGGGGGGATGGTGGTGCGATCTACAAGGGAGGGTGGTGGTGTGAGGAGTCTATGCTTCCCTGCGAAATTGCTGTTCCATACGGGAAGCAGAGACAGGACGGGGCGGACCAGGCAGTGATGAGGCAGCAGGGCGGAGCCACTAAAGAATAGATTCAACGATTCTGTTAAAAAACAGAATCGTGTGAGTCCTTGAGGGCGAGTTAATTTGATTAATCACCCATATATGGACAGTGACATCATGGATGGTGACATCAGCCGAAATCCCATCCTATCGTTGCTGGATATTCTGGCCCTGGAGAGGTCCCCGAGGTATACATATAATGTATATCTCTGACGGATGCCATACAGTAGCAACCATCACACAAACTCCCATGCTAAGAAAACGCATACTGCATGGTATACAGATTTTTTTAGCGGGATCCCTCAGGATGAAATAGAGTAGTCTAGTATTTTATTCTATCCGCCAAAAAAGAAAAGGTCTACCGACGTATACCAGCCCGACTGGGGACAAAAAGATACTCTTTTATTCTCTGTCGGACTAATGGAGCCCTATGGACAAATTTAGCGTGTACGTCAGGAGTTAAACGTAGGGCTAAAACGCAATGTGATTCAGGGTTAACAAAACCCCATACACACATTGCAGAATTTTTTTTTGCACATTTTAGGTAATTCTGAGGACTTTCAAATCCACAGAATACCATATATTTCGCAGTTTGCTTTGGATCCCACTTTCAGCCAATGTACTTCCGGTCTATGCCACAAGAGGGCAGTCAAACATTACAAAATTGCTGAAGGAACAGAATAAAATAGGGCGTTGGATGGGACAGAGAGCTAGCACTCATTAGATGCCTTCGTTCATACTTTGCGTTTTTTTGTTGTGAAAACCTGCAGCGTCTGGATGTTATATGTAAGTGAAGCGTTCCAGTCTATGATGTGACGTTTATTGTGTTTTTTACTTTGATGGGGAAAAACCGTGATATCCTCATGTGGTGCCATCATGTTCTAGGAACATTGAAAGCAGATCTGTCAGTTTAATATGGCGTCATCTGTAAGGGCAGCAGATTACAGCTACAGGTCCGTAATCACAGTACCCACCAAAAAAAAGGATATACGGGACTCTATTTACCTGCGGTGCATATTTTTTGTACCACAGAATATCAATTCCTGCTGCGGAAAGTGGACTGAGTTGCTGCCAGATTGTCACCATCTCCCAGCAATGAAACAAACGCAGAAAAATCCGCACCATTTTCTGCAGTAATTCGGTTACGTGTGGACAAGCTCATAGAGGAACACTTCATTTATTACGGTGTCCACTTTAGGCAGTTTCTGTCCAGGTCTCTGCCGGGACCCCTGGCAATTAGCTGGTAAAGGGCCACTTACTATTCAATACAATGTACCCCTTGAAATGGATGGACGTCCATGTAATGGCATCAGTCCCTCCAGAGCAAAAGCCACTGTTTGTAGTGGCTCTCTACCCCAAGGGTGGCACAATCTCTTTAGGCGTGAAGGCAAACTGGACAAAACGCCCCTATAAAAGTGCTATACCAGCATATCCCCCCCCCCCCCCGTACCAGCCACAGTGCCCCTATAACAGTGCTATACCAGCATCCCCCCCACTACCAGCCACAGTGCCCCTATAACAGTGCTATACAACGTACCCCCCCCAGTACCCCTATAACAGTGCTATACCAGCATCCCCCCACAGTGCCCCTATAACAGTGCTATACCAGCATCCCCCCACAGTGCCCCTATAACAGTGCTATACCAGCATACCCCCCCAGTGCCCCTATAACAGTGCTATACCAGCATACCCCCCCAGTGCCCCTATAACAGTGCTATACCAGTGTACCCCCAGCACCCCTGTAACAGTGCTATACCAGCATACCCACCCAGTATTAGCCACACTGCCTCTATAACAGTGCTATACCAGGGTAACCCCCCATACCCATGTAACAGTGCTATACCAGCATACCCCCCAGTACCCCTATAACAGTGCTATACCAGCGTACCCCCCAGTACCCCTATAACAGTGCTATACCAGCGTACCCCCCAGTACCCCTATAACAGTGCTATACCAGCGTACCCCCCAGTACCCCTATAACAGTGCTATACCAGCGTACCCCCCAGTACCCCTATAACAGTGCTATACCAGCGTACCCCCCAGTACCCCTATAACAGTGCTATACCAGCGTACCCCCCAGCACCCCTATAACAGTGCTATACCAGCGTACCCCCCAGTACCCCTATAAGAGTGCTATACCAGCGTACCCCCCGTACCCCTATAACAGTGCTATAGCAGCGTACCCCCCAGTACCCCTATAACAGTGCTATACCAGCGTACCCCCAGCACCCCTATAACAGTGCTATACCAGCGTACCCCCCCAGTACCCCTATAACAGTGCTATACCAGCATACCCCCCAGTACCCCTATAACAGTGCTATACCAGCATACCCCCAGCACCCCTATAACAGTGCTATACCAGCATACCCCCAGCACCCCTATAACAGTGCTATACCAGCATACCCCCAGTACCCCTATAACAGTGCTATACCAGCATACCCCCCAGTACCCCTATAACAGTGCTATACCAGCGTACCCCCATAACAGTGCTATACCAGCATGCCCCCCAGTACCCCTATAACAGTGCTATACCAGCATACCCCCAGTACCTCTATAACAGTGCTATACCAGCATACCCCCCAGTACCCCTATAACAGTGCTATACCAGCATACCCCCAGTACCCCTATAACAGTGCTATACCAGCATACCCCCCAGTACCCCTATAACAGTGCTATACCAGCATACCCCCAGTACCCCTATAACAGTGCTATACCAGCATACCCCCAGTACCCCTAGAACAGTGCTATACCAGCATACCCCCCAGTACCCCTATAACAGTGCTATACCAGCATACCCCCAGTACCCCTATAACAGTGCTATACCAGCATACCCCCCAGTACCCCTATAACAGTGCTATACCAGCATACCCCCAGTACCCCTATAACAGTGCTATACCAGCGTACCCCCAGTACCCCTATAACAGTGCTATACCAGCATACCCCCCAGTACCCCTATAACAGTGCTATACCAGCGTACCCCCAGTACCCCTATAACAGTGCTATACCAGCATACCCCCCAGTACCCCTATAACAGTGCTATACCAGCATACCCCCAGTACCTCTATAACAGTGCTATACCAGCATACCCCCAGTACCCCTATAACAGTGCTATACCAGCATACCCCCCCAGTACCCCTATAACAGTGCTATACCAGCATACCCCCAGTACCCCTATAACAGTGCTATACCAGCATACCCCCCAGTACCCCTATAACAGTGCTATACCAGCATACCCCCCCAGTACCCCTATAACAGTGCTATACCAGCGTACCCCCCGTACCCCTATAACAGTGCTATACCAGCATATCCCCCCAGTACCACTATAACAGTGCTATACCAGCATACCCCCAGTACCCCTATAACAGTGCTATACCAGCATACCCCCCCGCACCCCTATAACAGTGCTATACCAGCATACCCCCCGCACCCCTATAACAGTGCTATACCAGCATACCCCCCAGTACCCCTATAACAGTGCTATACCAGCATACACCCCCAGTACCCCTATAACAGTGCTATACCAGCATACCCCCCAGCACCCCTATAACAGTGCTATACCAGCATACCCCCCAGTACCCCTATAACAGTGCTATACCAGCATACCCCCAGTACCCCTATAACAGTGCTATACCAGCATACCCCCCCGCACCCCTATAACAGTGCTATACCAGCATACCCCCCCGCACCCCTATAACAGTGCTATACCAGCATACCCCCCCAGTACCCCTATAACAGTGCTATACCAGCATACCCCCAGTACCCCTATAACAGTGCTATACCAGCATACCCCCCAGTACCCCTATAACAGTGCTATACCAGCATACCCCCCAGTACCCCTATAACAGTGCTATACCAGCATACCCCCCCGCACCCCTATAACAGTGCTATACCAGCATACCCCCCCGCACCCCTATAACAGTGCTATACCAGCATACCCCCCAGCACCCCTATAACAGTGCTATACCAGCATACCCCCCCGCACCCCTATAACAGTGCTATACCAGCATACCCCCCAGTACCCCTATAACAGTGCTATACCAACGTACCCCCCAGCACCCCTATAACAGTGCTATACCAGCGTACCCCCCCCCCCCGCACCCCTATAACAGTGCTATACCAGCATACCCCCCAGTACCCCTATAACAGTGCTATACCAACGTACCCCCAGTACCCCTATAACAGTGCTATACCAGCATACCCCCCCGCACCCCTATAACAGTGCTATACCAGCGTACCCCCCAGCACCCCTATAACAGTGCTATACCAGCGTACCCCCCCCCCGCACCCCTATAACAGTGCTATACCAGCATACCCCCCAGTACCCCTATAACAGTGCTATACCAACGTACCCCCAGTACCCCCTATAACAGTGCTATACCAGCATACCCCCCAGCACCCCTATAACAGTGCTATACCAGCATACCCCCCCAGTACCCCTATAACAGTGCTATACCAACGTACCCCCCAGCACCCCTATAACAGTGCTATACCAGCATACCCCCCCCAGTACCCCTATAACAGTGCTATACCAACGTACCCCCCAGCACCCCTATAACAGTGCTATACCAACGTACCCCCCAGTACCCCTATAACAGTGCTATACCAGCATACCCCCCAGCACCCCTATAACAGTGCTATACCAGCATACCCCCCAGTACCCCTATAACAGTGCTATACCAGCATACCCCCCAGCACCCCTATAACAGTGCTATACCAGCATACCCCCCCCAGTACCCCTATAACAGTGCTATACCAGCGTACCCCCAGTACCCCCTATAACAGTGCTATACCAGCATACCCCCCAGCACCCCTATAACAGTGCTATACCAGCATACCCCCCCAGTACCCCTATAACAGTGCTATACCAACGTACCCCCCAGCACCCCTATAACAGTGCTATACCAGCATACCCCCCCCAGTACCCCTATAACAGTGCTATACCAGCATACCCCCCAGCACCCCTATAACAGTGCTATACCAGCATACCCCCCAGTACCCCTATAACAGTGCTATACCAGCATACCCCCCAGCACCCCTATAACAGTGCTATACCAGCATACCCCCCCCAGTACCCCTATAACAGTGCTATACCAGCGTACCCCCCCCCCCCAGCTACAGTCCTCCCCATAAATGCCAGCCCCCACACTCCTGTCGGTCACTGGAGGGCAGGATGGTACCTTAGACCGGTACTTTGTATCAAGTTGGAGGGGGCGTCATTGTGGTGCACCCCCACCCTGGCCAATAATTGGGGGTGCTGATATATATATATATATATTGTCTATAACCTCATGGCTTCCAGATTATCCAATATTGTTGATGATCAGACAGTCATATAAAGCTACAGAAGCTGCTGCTAAGTGTTATATATTATTATCTGGTGATTTCTCTCCTCCCCCCGTGATGGCCGCAGATGTCACTTCTCCTCTTACCTCAGGGAGGACACTTGTTTCTGCCGCACACGAGTCAGACCCATAGAAGGAGCCGCGCCGACGCCAATTAATATCCACATTGTGCGCCTCAGCCAATCAGGAGCCGAGTTACGTCTCTGCTGCGGAGAATCTATTGTGAGCGGCGCAGTGATTGGCTACGCTCTGTAAATCAGTGATACATTGTATCAGAGCCGGAGTCGCCCTGCAATGCGGAGCTGTGTATGGGAGGCTGCACCGACCTCTAGCCATGGCCAGGTTTGCATTGACCATCGTCAGACAGTAAGTGCCCTCTTAATTTAACTCTTTGCCGTCATTATCTGCTGGGAGCTGCATTGGGAAAGGTCATAGGAGACACAGAGGCTCCAGGGCTGGGTCACGGCTATTATGGGCTTCTGGGTTGAATGTGAGCCCAGGTGCGGTATACAGTATGAGGGACATTATATATATAATACAGGGAAGAGAAGACAATGGCAAATCTATACAAAATGTATAATGACATTTAGCCTGGTACTATATAGATATAGCGTGGTGTCACTTTAAGGGATATACTGTCGCTGTGATGTCATCTGGTTAATGTCACAGCCATTGATCACATGATATAGTCACATAATACTATAGGGCTAGATTGTCACCCTGGATGACATGTCACGTGGCTCATGGGTGCCTCCTAGTTGGGGCTCATTTGCCTCTGTAGATCTGTGGCCACTCGTTGGCAGGTTACATGGTCATATATTAAATATATAAACTGATTTCGTGCCGGGCTAATGTTGAACTTATGCTAATACACAGGAACAAGCAGAGCTGCAATGTAAAGCATGGTGGATAGGGCAGCAGTTTAAGCTTCTGATGAGACAGGAGGTGGTTATCAGACCACCTCAGACTCCGTTGATTAAAACAGTTCAATCTAAGTAAAGTTCCTCCCCGTAAATGTCATTGGATGTAGCGCAACTGTCATGATCCTGGGTGATTGTCACCCGGTCAAATCCAACTTTTGGCGACTATTGTGTCATATCAACTCAATAGTCAAACATGTCATGCAACTGGCCATTGAAGAAGTTGCCATCTAGCCCTTGCCTAAGGCCTGGCCGACTTTGGCGTTGCCTATTAGAATGTATTGAGTCACACAATGTATAAGACTTCATAGACAATGAGCTTACTGCATAATATTTATAGATTGAACTCAATAGTAAAATAGTATACAATCAGCTCCCTCTAGTGGTGGGTGCAGGAAGCCAAAATGAAATTGTTTGTTCACACATGTCCCGCTGCAGCTGTAGTATTCATGAGACAACATGTCATCTACCGCCCCCTTCTGGCCCTGCACTAGACATAACACCGTGTGTCAGTTTTTCTTAGACTGTTCCTTTAATAATGTTTGTCGCTGACTATGATTAGGAATAGTAGGGTTTATATTGATAATAGGAGACGATGTATGAACCAAATATTGGTTTAATCCAACCCAAAATACCTTTTATATATAAACTTTCTGTCTGACAACCCCTTTGAAATGATTGTGGTTGTCATGGAGTGGATGCCTAGGTTGTCAGGCTTGTTCAGCTCTGTTCTGATATCGTGGCTTTATCCCAGCCATGCTTTGTATACATCTTCAGTGTTTTCAAAAAAAAACAGAAACATTTCCACTTTAATAATATATTTTCCCTTTTTGTTTTTTTCTTCAGTGGGGAGACGCGATACAACAAAGAAAAATTACTTCAAGGTAGGAAATAATATCTGCGCTCCTGACATATCTGTTCTAATAAATACTTGCCTTCCCTGTGAAATAAAAATTCTGGAACATCTTTTCTTATAACTCTACAGTTCCTCTGTTATTCCTCCTGGAAATGTATGAATTAATTCAAACCTGGGTGTTACCATTCCCCTTGTCAGTAGGGTGTGTCGTAGTGTGATTGATCAGTGCCCCATTGGCAAGAAGAATGGTAACACCTTGTCGTAAATGTATTCATATATTTCCAGGAGGAACAACAGAGGAACAGCATGATGCCGAATTCTAAGAAAAGATGCTCCAGCATTGTTTTTTCTTTAAGAGTAAAAAGTATTTACATAAACAGACATGTCAGCAGAGCTACAGGCACTTTTTCAAGGACACTAACCCCCTTGTTGGCTTTACTTGTATATTATGGGATAGTATTATCAGCAGTTCCCTGTAGTAACGATCTGGATAATAGTGGGACAGCAGCGGGGAATACAAACTCACTGTGGCTGCTTGATGGGGGCTGTCTACAGAATACAGATTTACAACTCCTGGATTGTGTGTCTGGAGAGAGAAGAGGGACTGTCCCTGTGCCAATCAGTGTGTATTGTGGTAACTTCCCAAATATTTTAAAGTGCCTGTGCTCCTGAGTCCTTATGTGTGTCCTTTCTCTTGTAAATTCAATTATTTGTGCTTCAGATTCTCATGTCTTAAGTTTTTGGGACAGGAAGCCATGTTATCTCTCACGGGACTATATTCTCTGTCACGTGGTCACACAGAAGGTCCTCTTCCTCCCTCCATCACCATGGGCGAACCCTGTGCATCCTACAAGTTGTTTTTGATTGTTTATTGCCTTTATATACAAATGAAATCAAAGGGAATGCTGGGAAAAGTATCTCAATGTAGACATCAACGAGAGAGTAAGTAGCTAGCTTCTCCTCCTACTTGGGTCTTACTAGAAATCAGTACTGGCAGCTTGGGACTGCATAAAAAGAAAGGTAAAACATGTTAGCAGCCCTGTGCCCTTGCTCAGTGGGGGTGTCCAGGTCGGGGGGGGGGGGTCCTCTTTGTCACCCATATTCCCCTATAGGCGGGGTTGACCGGTTTTATATGAGCACTATATGAAACCCCTATAAGTGCACCTTATTCTCACATTGGAAAAATTGGGCATCATTTGCAGGACTGTTTTGATCAGTGAGGGTTGTAAAACTTGCGGTTACATTCTGTACAATTTCTGAAGATCTCTGCTTGCTGTTGGTAAACTGAAATATATACATTTTTACATTCAGAGGCTGAAACCCCGTCCTAACACAGGTGAACTGCTTGTTAGGGTATGTGCACACACACTAATTACGTCCGTAATTGACGGACGTATTTCGGCCGCAAGTCCCGGACCGAACACAGTGCAGGGAGCCGGGCTCCTAGCATCATAGTTATATACGACGCTAGGAGTCCCTGCCTCTCTGCAGGACAACTGTCCCGTACTGTAATCATGTTTTCAGTACGGGACAGTAGTTCCACGGAGAGGCAGGGACTCCTAGCGTCGTACATAACTATGATGCTAAAAGCCCGGCTCCCTGCACTGTGTTCGGTCCGGTACTTGCGGCCGAATTACGTCCGTAAAGTACGGACGTAATTAGTGTGTGTGCACATACCCTTACAGTGTAACAGATCTCTCTTAGGCTGGGTTCACACGCCCTATTTTCAGACGTAAACGAGGCGTATTATGCCTCGTTTTACGTCTGAAAATAAGGCTACAATACGTCGGCAAACATCTGCCCATTCATTTGAATGGGTTTGCCGACGTACTGTGCAGACGACCTGTAATTTACGCGTCGTCGTTTGACAGCTGTCAAACGACGACGTGTAAATTGACTGCCTCGGCAAAGAAGTGCAGGACACTTATATACATTATATGCAGGACACTTCTTTGCAACGTAATTTGAGCTGTTCTTCATTGAACTCAATGAAGAGCAGCTCAAGATATACGAGCGTCACAGACGCCTCGTATATTACGAGGAGGAGCATTTACGGCTGAAACGACGCAGCTGTTTTCTTCTGAAAACAGGATGTCATTTCAGCCGTAAATGACAGCTAGCGTGTGAACATACCCTTATAATGATCCTTGCACCTGTGTCAGTTGGATGACCTCAGGACTGGTTTCAAGGCTTTGTTTGCTGTCAGTGAATGAAAAAATTCTTTCTTACATGCAGAGATCTTGAAAATGGTAAAGAATCGGAAAACACGGCTCAGCTTTGCCTTGGTTACATCGTCCGATAAATTGCCTTCCTAGCATGTGTCTAATATCGGACCTAAAATAAATGACTGCCAAGGGTCCGAAACATATGACGGACCTACGGTAGCCGATGTTACTAGCCAATTATTTCTAGTCCTGATACATTTTGTTATATATTATTACAGGATGCTCCTCGTGAATTGATTGTATTATAATAATTGTTACTCATATTATAATTTGACTCCTTTCTTATTATATTTTTACTCTTTACTATGCCGAGCAGTGTAAGGTTATTGCTGCCACGCGGAGTCTGATCTCTCACCCAAAATCGGCTCATGGAAAGGTCAGACCCATGTGGCGCCAGGATTTGTGCCTTGTGATACATAAAGTGTCATTGCGATCGGCTGTCAGTGAACCAACAAAGGTTGTGACAAATAGTGTAGCCTTTTTTTTAAAGATACATGACCCCATTTATTTAACATCTGTGTCAGTAGGTGGGCGTAAAAGCCGGGGGATTTCCACAAGCGGATTATCCGCACATGAACTGTAAGTCCGTGGCAGAAATACGAAATGCAGTAAATACGGGTCAGATTTTCCATCTATATGTATGAATGATTTTAGCAGCCTGGGTTGTTACGTTGCACTTTTATAAGATAACCATTTTAGGTGTACTGGCCCTTTAAAAAGACCTGTCGGGGGGAATTCACCAAACTGACCGCATACATTATATATAGTTTGGACCATCATTTTTCCACAGGTCAAGGCATAGATGAACCTCTCTCTGAAATAGGGTTCATGCAAGCGGAAGCGGCCGGCAGATTCCTGAGTCATGTCAGATTCACTCACGTATTCTCCAGCGACCTGATCCGGGCAAGGCAGGCAAGTGATGTGTACATGCAGAACTGTCATAGGGAACCTGACACCTCTATGGCAAGTCCAGTTCTGTCAGATCTAAAAATTCTGCTACCTGTTCAGATCCATGTTCCTGTCTATAGTGGGCAGTATTATAGTAGCTTGTATATAGTACTTGTGCCGACTTCCATGACATGTATTACTCAGATGGGCGCGACAATAAGCACAGAAAAAAATAATAAGAAAATATCAAATCTGTGCTCCATCCTGAGGCATGATGGGAGTAACATTCAGCATAAAAATGATTTCGTTTACAAAAAAATTGTTTTATATTTTTCGTTACTATTTAACTTAGGAATGTTATTGCATTTGAGGCTCTGTTCACATCTGCGTTGCTATTTCCACGGTTCTGCTTCGTCATTGGAGCAGAACAGCGAAAATAATGGCCGTTTCGGATCCTCTGTCCGATAGACACAAACGGCGCCCGATTGACTTTATTGGGTTCCGCAGGTTTCTGTAATGGTGTCCATAATTTTTCCGGTATATCATCAATACGGGTCCAACACCCGGACCCTGCAGCGCTAAGCCGCTCCGGCTGCCTCCGTGCACCGGATGTTTTGGCCCATTATGCGATGTTCGGAGCCGGAAGCAGTTGGCTTCGTACATAACGTTGCGGCTGAACTGCAGCTCTGCTCCTGTTCACTTGAATAGTACTGCAGCTCGGCTGCTATTCGGTGGCCGGTGCCAACTGCTTCCGGCATATACGTCCGGTGCTCGGAGGCAGCTGGAGCGGCTTAATGGTGCGGGGTCCGGGTATCGGACCCCCACAGATCATGTACTGATGACCTATCCGGTGGGTAGGTCACCAGCTGTCCAGTAGTGGACAAACCCTTTAAGTAGATCACTGCAATAATAACCAGATGCAACTAGATATTTTAAAGGGTTTATCAACCTGTGCAAGCAATAATTTTTCCAATTCATACCGTCCTGTAGACCTATAAGTCTCTATGGTTACAGACTGCAGACACACCCTAATGTAGTCTGATTCTGAGGGGCGTGTAAATGAGCGCCGATCAACGAGACAGCTTGGTGACCGGCGCTCGTTTGCTCCTTTCACACGGATCTAGTATGGAGACAAGCGCTCGTCACTCCGATCGCTCGTCCCCATACATGTCTATCATGTCGGCACCGCGTCTCCCTGTTTACATAGGGAGATTCGCTGCCGTCAACAATAATCGTTTCAGCATTTAAAACGATACAATCAGCAGGTGATCGAGCATTTGCTTATTCATCAAACTGATCGTTGCCCTGTTTACACCGGGCAATTAGCAGGAACGAGCGATCTGTCAACGCTCGTTTGCCCGATAATTGGCCCATGTAAAAGGGCATTTACCCCACTCCCTCTTCTTCTTTTTGCTAACCTACAGAAAGGATAATGGTGGCCATACACACTGTTGGCCAATTTTGGCGGGACCGGCTGACCATCTAATGTCAGGGGAGAGAAGGATCAGGCTGTTGGATTCCAACGTGCAGGATCCTTTTGTTTGCAGCCAGAGGAGTCTAGCAGCGGCTTTACTCCTTCCTATTGAGAACGCACGCTCAGCCGAGCCGAGCGTGCTTGTGTATGGAGGTCGGCAGGAATAGCTGTCAGCCGAATGAGCGTTTGGCCATCAGCTATCTGAAATATATGGACAGCTTAAGGGTATGTTCACACGGCAGCGTCCGTAACGGCCGAAATTACGGGGCTGTTTTCAGGAGAAAACAGCCCCGTCATTTCAGCCGTAACGGCATGTGCAGGCGCTTGAACGCCGCGTCCATTACGGACGTAACTGGAGCTGGTTTTCCATGGAGTCCATGGAAAACGGCTCCATTTACGTCTGAAGAAGTGACATGACACTTCTTTGGCGCGGTCGTCTATTTACGCGCCATTTTTTTACAGCGACGCGTAAATATACGCCTCGTGTGAACAGACAAACGTCAGCCCATTGCTTTCAATGGGCAGATGTTTGTCAACGCTTTCAAGCTGTCATTTCGGACATAATTCCAGGCGTAAAATGCCCGAATTACGTCCGTAATTTGGTCGTGTGAACATACCCTAAGAGTAGGCGGACAGAATGGAGTAACACATGACTACAGTATCAGACTACACACAGGGTTTGTCTGTAGTCTGTAACCATGGAGAATAGGCCCCGCTGTACTCTATGTGATCGTTGTACTACTGCTTCTGCTCGTACATAGATTACAACGGGGCGGCCACATGACGAAGAGTCATATCATCATCAAAGAAGGCTGCGCAACTAGAGTTCCGCTCCCCCGGCAGCGCTATAAAAATATATGAAAATCTCAGAATCGGCGCAACGGGGGACCGGAATGTATATTAGCGAGGGTATCACATACTGCAGGGACTACACTGCTCATCATTTTTGGTCCCCATATAACCCCTTTAATGTAAATGATCACTTCTAATGTATTAATAATCATCCACCAACAATCATACAATGCAGATTATGTAGAAATGTTAATAATTCTTCTGTTCCCCTCAGACGGCTTGTACCATCATGAAGAACAACAAGCTGAGTGAGGAGATTAAAATAAACTATGACGCCAGGCTGCGAGAGAGGGTAAGTACTACGAGACATGGGGGGGGGGGAATCTATTATGGAATTTGCGCTACAATTCTGGCATTGGAAAGTTGCGTATTAGGGTGCTTGCCCCATTTGCTTGAAGAGGGGTGGAGTTTATCGGGTGAGGGCGGGGCCACAGTTGGTACCACAATTTTACCATATATCATGCTAGAAACTGGCGGCATTTATGGCACAAATCTATGACAGACAGACAGTGATTTCGTTAAATTTATTAAGATGCTTGTTGAGAAATTGGTTGTAGTGCGCGTCCTCGGCTTCGGAAAATGAGATGAGTAGATAGGGAATGATGTGCGTACAGTCTCTGTACAGATTTGTAGAATATGTCAGTGCTATATCAATAACAGATAATAAATAAAGTTGGGGGAAAAAAAATCAGATCAGGACGATTGGAACTGTGGTAACATAGTTTGTCCACTAGAGGGAGCTCCAGCTAGGTTTTCCCTTTTATCCATGGACTGGGATCGGGTTGTAGAGGTTCCCCAGAAGAGAAACATTTTTGTCAGGGGTCCTCCACGGGGGGGGGGGGGGAAGCCTTACGTTAATAACGGTATACAAGGGAATTCTTTTAATCTGGCATTCAATAATCCAGAAAATGTTCTAATCCTCACTTGGAATTTCACCAGATCAGAATCAAAATACTGGAGCAGAGAGAAGCAACTAGAAAACTCATCTGATTATAAAACAAAGTTGTAGTAGCAGGTTTTATATATTTTTCTACGGCCATCTGATAATCCAGAATATTTGATAATCTGGCACCTATCGGTTGTCATTGATGTTTATGGTTATTTCTCTTTAATGTGGGTTATGACGTTCAGTTATAATAAAATGTTACGTTTTAGAAATACGGCATTGCGGAGGGGCAGCCTCTCAGCGAGCTGAAGATCATGGCGAAGAAATCCGGAGAGCAGTGTCCTTCATATACTCCCCCTGGAGGCGAAACCTTGAATCAGGTAAATTATTACGGATGATATAATAGTATATAATCATTAGCCCATAATGCCCATCCCCCTACTGTAAATTATAGGAAGTCACGACCATAATCCATCACCATAAAAAAATTGCTTCACATGAAACTCCCTCAACCTTTGCAAATACAAAGTCGGCAGCATTTTGGGCAAAGATCTGTACAATATATATTGTAGCTGCCGGAGAACATCTTTATAAAGAGACAGGAATCACTTCATGTCAGTCAATCAGAGATCGGCATAAGAGATTTAGGACTGATGAGATAAGCAGTGCCTATTGCCGCTTATCTCTGTATAATTGTGAGGTTCTGACGTCAGAATGTGATAAGTCTTAAGCTCTACGGCAATTTTTAGTGGTGCAACGATCATGGTAAAATTGCAGGTTACTGCAATTGTTACATAAGTTGCAATACCACATATAACCTGTGAACAGGTGTGGCGCTGTTTTTGAAAAAAAATCAGCTATGTTATTCTAATCCTGGACAACTCCTTTCTTCTGTATATTATTGTGTGTCCACTTGTGACCCAAATTTCGCCTCCAATACCAGGGACGTAGCTATTGTGGGTGTAGAGGTAGTAGTCGCATTGGGACCGGTAGTCGAAGGGGGCCCAAAGGGTCCCTCCGCCACATAAAAAGACACCAGTATTATAAAGGGCACATGGAAGGGCCCAGTTACGCCGCTTTCCAACACCTAGTTATCAATTTATTTATACATTTCCAGGAGGAATAGCAGAGGAACGGCACAACATAGAGTTCTAAGAAATTCTGTTCCTTTATTAGTTATTTCATGGGGAATACAATTATTCACTAAAACAGACATGGTCTTGTTGCCCATAGCAACCAATCAGTTATTTGTTTATTTTTTTTTTAGGTTAGAGCTCGTGCCAAGGACTTCTTTGAGTTCCTCTGCCAGATGGTCATTGATAAAATAAGTGCCGAAGACCAGGCGGCTCTTGGCGCAGCAGGGCGCGAGCGCGTGACCACTCTCGACCTCTCCCCGTTTAGAAATCACAGCAGTGGCAACCAAGCTGGCTTCCAAGACTACAGTGACGCCCCGTTAGACGCCAATATTCTGCTGGTGAGTCACGGAGCTTACATGAGGAACTGGATCAAGTATTTCGTAGAAGATCTTCACTTCACGTTTCCTCCTGACCTGAAGAAGTCCCGAGAACTGTCCGTCAGCCCAAACACGGGCATCAGCCATTTTATTATCAGTTTTCCGCCAGGAGAAATAAATAAACCCGACATTCGTTGCATTTGCATCAATCGCCACGATCACCTAGCAGATCTCAACGCGGACACCAGCCATTATGTAGTATGACATTTGCCAACTCTTCTCAGTGTACCTGGCTGGTAAGAGCATGCTGGGAGTTATTGTTCTCCATCAGGCGGATATGTCCACTACGCTTTTCTCTGCTGTAGCGTGTCATTTATATTTAAAAGACAATAAGATATTTCCATCTTGAACAGAAGTAACTTCTTCAGATATTACAAATGACCTTTTAGTCTTTATATTCATAACCTTACTTAAAGGGGCTGCTCGTGGCTACAAAGAGTGTCTCCCGCTCTGGAGGACCCAGTATGTCCATGGACAGCTCATTTTTAATGGGCACCATGTAATGCTTCACTCCTCCTGTGGCGGCGCTGCAGGGTTCCTCCACAGGTTACAGCTGAGCACAGGAAGTTCTAGCAGTGGGACAACATGTGATGTGCTTATTGTTGGGGAAACCTTCTAAGAAAAAGGGTGTCTTGTAATCTGTGACGATTCTGGGGTAAGTGGGGTGATGCAAAAGATAAAAATATCTGGTCCACAGAGCGCTCCTCCAGGGGTGGGATGTAAGGGGTGTCTAAAAAGGGACATCTGCACTGTGGACCATCTAATCATGCCAACAAGATTGTCACTTCCCTTTCCCTACATGGTGGCAAAGACCTTCAGTAGCTGTCGGTCGAAGGACCTTTCAAGGACCTCCCGACCTTTCAATATACATGCATGCCGAGTTTGGCCAAGTGTGCATATTTTTCAATGGGGGGGGGGGGGGGATAAGCCGCCGCCAGAAACCTCTGGCGGCGGCTTATTTCCCTTGAGAACAAAGAGTTGGACATGTTGAAATTCAACATGCCCCTGATTATTTTTTCCCCGAGTTCTGGAGAATGAAGATCAGCAGAACATCTAATACACATTTTCTGCTGAAATCGGCGGGTTCGGATGACGTAAATCTAATGTATATAGCCACCTTAACCACGGTAGAAGACCCACCGACGCCACAAAATATCTGCAGTTGTCTGAATTTGTGTTGGAACTATTAGGAAAGCATGGTGTTATTATATGCTCATTGCTGAGGAAGAGTAAGGGTATGTTCACACGGCCTATTTACGGACGTAATTCGGGCGTTTTTGCCCCGAATTACGCCCGAAAATAGCGCCTCAATAGCGCTGACAAACATCTGCCCATTGAAAGCAATGGGCAGACGTTTGTCTGTTCACACGAGGCGTATATTTACGCGCCGCTGTCAAATGACGGCGCGTAAATAGACGCCCGCGTAGAAGAAGTGACCTGTCACTTCTTTGGCCGTAATTGGAGCCGTTATTCATTGACTCCAATGAATAGCAGCGCTAATTACGGCCGTAATTGACGCGGCGTTCAAGCGCCTGCACATGCCGGTACGGCTGAAATTACGGGGATGTTTTCAGGCTGAAACATCCCCGTAATTTCAGCCGTTACGGACCCCCGCCGTGTGAACATACCCTAACAGTTTTTTCTCACCTTTAGGTTTTAGGATCCAACACTCCCTGCTAGTTCAGTGTCTGCACGGCTCATACATTACTGCAGTGCATTGTGAATGATGTCGTTTATACGCTCGGCAGTCTACAGTAGTCAGTGTTAGTGAGGGGTCTGTCTCCGCACAGGCTGAATTGCAGTTATCATTTTTATATATAAAAAAGAGCTAAACTAATGTAAAAGTGCTAAAGAAGTAACCCCCTCCCCCTGTTACCTGGCGCAGATTCACCCATAGATTACAATGGTCTCATGACGGCATGCATGGAGTCTTGAGTAGTGACATTTATCATAAGACTTTTTACTTGGTAGCAGAAACGTAAGATTGTAAATAATTTTTTTACCCGATTTGCGGCTCATTGTTTTGCCAACATCTCAATCAATGGGCAAGATGCAATATTATGTCGTGACAGTCATAGATTTAAATCAATTGTCTTGTTTCTTCAATCTTAAAGTGGTAATACGAGGAATTTTAGGGTTAATAGGAGACACAGGACTCTGTTCTTCCATTTGGTAGCGATCCCAGTAGTGGGTTCACCACTGATCAGACATCTATGGTATATCCTGTGGATATGCCCTAAATTTTAGTTGTCGGAATACCCCTTTAATATCATCTATGTGTTTCCTATTGGTTTTTTTTCCTGTTCCGTCGGTTGCGTCGGCACCGATTACGGAAAAAACAAGACCTGTTTACACAGGCGATAAACGATAAGCAATTCTCAGCTAGGGTACAATTGCAATACCTCAATATTCGTGTCGTGATGTCCTAATGATCCTTGTGATTTCATAGAACTGGTTGAGTAATTGCTGGTCTTCCACCTAAAATAATTTTCCCAAAAATTTGAGATGAGTAGCGCCATAAAAGTGACCAGTGTCAAGCAAATTTTTCATGTATGAATCCGTGAATTTTCCATCGGATTCCATATTATTATTATTAAGGTATTTTTCCCTCGAATCTCATCTGCCAGGGGATAATACAGTGTGTGACGGACTGTCTACAAAGCTTGAGCCCTTAAAGAAGCACTCTCAGGTTTTTTCACCCCCCTATAATGCAGTGATGTGTAGTGACTTACCTGGTGCTGTATTTAACGGGCCGCCGATTTCCGTTCTGGCCCACCGTGGAGTCACGTGATCTTCATTCTGACTCCCTGTATCCTACAGCGTCTGCTTCAGGGACCGGATGTCAGGCTCTCAAGGCAAGTCTATGAGAGCTACGATGTGAGTCCCATTGCCTTGCATAGAGAGACTGACCTCCGGTTTCTACAGTAGACATTGTAGGATATGGGTTGTCAGAATATAGATCACGTGAACTCGCGCGTCCTGGGAACGGAGAGTCGGCCTGTGAAATACAACAACGGGTAAGTCCATACACATCACTACATTACATTTACTAACAAGGGGCAGAAAGACACATTCTGAGGGCTTCTTTAAAGTGAATAACGACCTTTTATCATTGTCATTTTTTACATCCAAAGTTCTGTGCCTATATATCTATCTTTATAGGGGTCACAGCTTTCTTTTTCTGGCACAGAGCACAAAATCGCCTGCATAGACATAGATTAAAAAGATATGGTTCTGTCTGCAGTCACCACTAGGGGGAGCTCAGGAGCTTACTGCAGACTGTGTCATTATTGGGCTTAATGTATATTTAAATGCAGGGGATTTGGAGCTGTGTATCAGAAAAACTGAGCTCCGACAGCTATAAAGATATATTAAAAAATTAATCGGCACAGAATTTTGAAACTATTTAGATTAGTGTTAAAAAAAAAAGGTGGACTACAACTTTAAGCTGATATATCAAAAAAGCCAAGTCTTAACCCTTACCGATCTTTAAATTGAACAGGTCCTGGTCCCCATTTTCAGAGGTGCCATAAGCCTAAACATGGTCATTGAAAATAGCAAGTGGAATTTTTGTTTTCTTTATTGGCGGACATCCGAGCTGCCAGACCCCACCACTTTTTGTAATTATTTTTTTTTTGTGAGAAAAGCCCCTTTAATGCCAAGATGATGGGAGACAAATAGTGTTTGATGTTTTTCTATTTAATGACGCTGAAATGTGATGTCAGGGTACTGTACTTATATTACCTCCTCCGGTTCTCAGTATTTCGGTTTTGAACTAGGTGGTTGTCAAAATCGGGAGTGAGTGATTCATTGAAAACTGATTTTATCTATGTATTTATTACAAACCTGAGTCTAATGTACAATTGTCTTATCCAGTATTGGTCATTCTTAATACGCAGCCTGTCCAGGTAATACAGAGGATACTGTAGATTACACAGGCCCGGCCTGGAGCGGTGTGTAGTATCCCGGCTATTAACTCCACCTCAGATCATTAACTATAACCACAAATCCATTCTCCTCGAGATTCGGGTTTTACTGCATGTTTTTCAGTTATTTTGTATGATAATTAAATTATTAAAATGAACAAAGTGTGGAATCTCCTTTAAGGGCAGGGCTTGGCAGAAGGGGCTGGGCCTGACACAAGTACTATGCACCAAAAACTAGAGCAAATTTGAGATTTGACTTTCTAGAGCACGGATGGCCGGAGATCCGCCAAATTTATTTAGAGGTGTGTACCAGTCAAGTGCGCTATTTGATTCCGTCCGAAACAACGGAACCCTGTCACAACGGTGACTATTGGCTAGGTTTCCGTCACCATTGAGTTCAATGGTGGGGGAAACGGAAGCTGAGGTTTCCGTTTGCCTTTCCGTTGAGGGGTTAACCAGACGGAAACCTCAGACGGAACCCCTCAATGGAAGGGCAACGGTGATGTGAACAGGCCCTTATAAAGCAGGATGTCGTGGCTGAGGTCTGTTGCATTTTGTGAACGGTATTAATAAGTCCGTGTTCCTGGCACATATTCGCAGGAAGTATATTTGGCATTACTGGATTATATGAGAGGTTCCTCTTCTAAGGCCGAGCGGTATACATGGCACACAGCAGGCAATATGAGGAGAAACTACATGGGTGGGAATAAAATAAAAATATAAAAAAGAAGCCAGAAATAAATGACATTGCTGACTTCTAAGAAATGTTATGTTACTTTATATGCCACAGCTACTGGTAACATCCACTCTTAAAGGGGTTGTCCAGTTTGGGAACTGTTTTTTTATATTGTTGACCTATCATCAGTATATGATCAGTGGGTTCCGACACCCGGACCCCGCACCGATCAGATTCTCCGGTTGCCTTCGGAATCCATGCAGTTGTCGGTGCCGGAAGCAGATGGCTCTGTACAATGTATAGTGGCCGTGCTGGGTTACTGCAGCTTTGTGCTACTCACTTGAACAGGAGGAGGGCTGCAGTAACCCAGCACGGCCACTATAGAGTGTACGGAGCCTTTTGCTTCCGGCATCGACCACTGCATAGATTACGAAGGCAACCGGAAAAGCTGATCGCTGCGGACCCCACTGAAAATATACTGATGACCTATCCTGTGGATGGGTCATTAGTATAAAAAACAGCTCCCAGCCTGGACAACCCTTTTAAGGGAGCGAGGTTTGCATCTGTCTAGATAATGCAGAGTTGTGGTACTTTCTAATATACTTTGTGATTCAATTTCTCTCCATTTCCAAGATCTTTGCTGGCTGCTAGTGAATGGAAACGTACATTGTGTATATTAAGGATAAAAACCTGTTATTGACTAGTGCTGTTCGTACTGCTGAGGGTTTGCTACAGTGTGTCAGTGTGAATAATCCTCTGTGAGCTAAACACAGCCGCCGCATAGACCTCTCTCTCTAGGCTTATAAGGGTATGTTCACACGGCGGGGGTCCGTAACGGCTGAAATTTCAGCCGTACCGGCATGTGCAGGCGCTTGAACGCCACGTCAATTACGGCCGTAATTAGCGCTGCTATTCATTGGAGTCCATGAATAGCGGCTCCAATTACGGCCAAAGAAGTGACAGGTCACTTCTTCTACGCGGGCGTCTATTTACGCGCCGTCATTTGACAGCGGCGCGTAAATATACGCCTCGTGTGAACAGACAAACGTCTGCCCATTGCTTTCAATGGGCAGATGTTTGTCAGCGCTATTGAGGCGCTATTTTCGGGCGTAATTCGGGGCAAAAACGCCCGATTTACGTCCGTAAATAGGCCGTGTGAACATACCCTAAGGGTATGTTCACACGGCGGGGGTCCGTAACGGCTGAAATTATGGGGATGTTTCAGCCTGAAAACATCCCCGTAATTTCAGCCGTACCGGCATGTGCAGGCGCTTGAACGCCGCGTCAATTACGGCCGTAATTAGCGCTGCTATTCATTGGAGTCAATGAATAACTGCTCCAATTACGGCCAAAGAAGTGACAGGTCACTTCTTCTACGCGGGCGTCTATTTACGCGCCGTCATTTGACAGCGGCGCGTAAATATACGCCTCGTGTGAACAGACAAACGTCTGCCCATTGCTTTCAATGGGCAGATGTTTGTCAGCGCTATTGAGGCGCTATTTTCAGACGTAATTCGGGGCAAAAACGCCCGAATTACGTCCGTAAATAGGCCGTGTGAACATACCCTTACTCTTACCTAGTGTCATAAATTAAAGGGGTAAATATGTGATCAGTGCAGGTCCAACTGTTGGGGCTTCGTGAGAACAAGTAGCGGTGGTACTACGGTATGTGAAGCTCTTCAGCTCCTTTGGTCTTACTAGATATACCTTCGCCTTGCTCAGTCTGTCTCCTCCATTCACTTGAATAGGGTGGAGCTACAATACCAGATGAAACCATGGACACAGGTGGAGCTTGTGTCTAGTCAAAGCTGTAGGGGCCGAGGTGCAGCCGCTCCTTCATTCTCATGCTCCTTCGTGTTTTGTTTTTTTACTTTATTGGTTTTAAAAAAATGTCTAATTCCAGATAGAAAATAAATGATCAGATTCCTATGAGCAACACCTGTTGTATGTGACTGATGTAATTCTACCATACTCCACAGGGGGGCAGCATATTCACACTTGTCAAAAGCCTGAAGATACATTATTCAAAAAGCTGCTCCAAGACAAGTATTTGTGTGCTTGAATACATATATCTATGGTTCTGGATGGAATGGAGTACTCAGCTGGGTTTACAATATTTATATATATATATATATATATATAGGGTATGGAAGATTGGTCTGTGCACATTGGTGTAACTATAGGGGTCGTAGTAGTCGCAGATGAGTGCGGCGGCACCTGGAAGAGAAGAGAAAAGAAGTAGGGAGCGAAAAGTGGTAAGTCAATGGAGGGTCTGAGGTTTTTTTTATTTGATCTGAATTCTGATTAATGTAGGGGTATGATCTGGGGTCTGAATTAGTTTTGGGGTTTGAACTGGGGTCTTATTACTTTAGGGTCTAGTCTGGGGTCTGAATTAATTTAAGTGTCTGGCCTTGGGTCTGAATTAAGTTTGGGTTCTGATCTGGAGTTTGAATTTATTTAGGGGTCTGATCTGAAGTCCGATTAATGTAGGGGTCTGGTCTGAGGCCTAAATACATTTTTGGGTCTGACCTGGGGTCTGATTACTTTAGGAGTCTGAATTAATCTAGGGGTCTGGTCTGGCCTGGCCTGGGGTCTGAATTACGTTTTGGGTCTGGTCTGGGGTTTGATGCTGCCCCATCCTGAAATTTCTACACGAGGCTGATAGGGTGTGTGGTACCATTGCTCCAGCATTCTCTGATTATTTGTCAGGTCTAAACTATTATTGGATTGCTTGGACTAATAAATGAAGCAATTCCTGTGTTAGATAAAGTAGTTGTATAATATGGGATTGTTGTATGTGCCGTTCTCTAATATATAAGATATTAAAGGGGTTTTCCATTTTCTGACAACTGCTGACCTATCCACAAGATAGGCCATCAGAATGTGATCGGTGTGTTTCCGACACCCGGACCCCGCACCGATCCGCCACACAGGCTGCCTCAGTGCACCAGATGTTTGGAACGGTATGCAGTAATTGGACCACCGACCAATGCATAACGGCCATTCGGCAGAACTGCAGCTCGGTCGAAATTCTTTCAGCCATCTGCTTCCGGCAATATCATCCGGTAGACGGAGGCAGCCGGAGTGGTGGACAAGCACCGATCATAGGTGGATAGGTCATCAGTTGTCAAAGTGGAAAACCCATTTAAAATTAAATTTCTCATGAACAAAAATAAAGAAATAAAAAACACTACAAGCCATTCGTTTTTGTGATGAAGTATTTTATTTGCATAGAAGAAAAGCATTGTCAGTGGAACGCGTCATAAATATCTATAAATAAAGCTAGGATTCTGTTTGCACCACTACAAATAAATAAATAAATATCGCAACCTTAACCCATAAGACATGAAGCCTACAACGAAAAAGAATATCCCCGTCCATCCATCAGAGCTTATCTCTATGTTCCCCAGAAGAAAGAACATGTCCGGCTGAGAACGTAGGTTTACAGTGGCGGCTGCCATTTTAGGCTTTCAAGTATAATTTATTGGAGATTATATATAAGATCCAGTGGCTGAAGCAGATGAGAGGGACCCAATGGAAAAATCAAACTGGAGCCACCGTTTTGGCTCAGGTTCCCGTCACCACATCCCATCTCAAGACGTGATAGCACGATGCTTGGCAAGCGTGCTTGACCCTCCGGTTTATACTTCCCTTCGCTTAGGCCCCCTCTTATTTTGCCCCATAGTGACTGCCATCTCTCTGACACATGAGGCCTCCTGAATATGGGACTGTGTCCTAGTCATAGTCCCAAACAAGATGATAGCCTAAAAAAATGGCTGCCTCCACTGTGTAGGTCTATTTCACAGGACAATGTTTTCTATATGACCCAACATCTATACAATGGTGAACATGGTATTGAAGCTTAAAATAAATATAATGCAAACGTATATCAGTAAAGAATCAATGTTAAGTAATTGAAAGGGTTGTGATTGGGATCCACATTGATAGGGTTCGGTAGCCAAGATGCCCACCAATGCCGAGAACAATGGGTGTCTATACAAGGCCACCTCTCCGTTGCAATCAACAGGAACTACTGAATTCTATAAATGAGAGGTGACCATTTGCGTGGTCGTGTCTCCATTAAAATCAGAGCGGAGACTCCTTAGTTCTTGACATTGGTGGGATCTGAGGTTCTCCACGGATATGACCCATATAACATGTCTGGTTGACAAAGAACTCAAATACTTGTATTCCCCATAAAATAACAATTCTTGAGTATCTTTTCTTAGAACTCTACGTTGTGCTGTTCCTCTGTTATTCCTCCTGGAAATGTATGAATAAATGAACGACTGGGTGTTACCATTCTCCTTGTCAAAGGGGTGTGTCCCTACACAGTCTCACTCTGTCAGCACTGATTGGACATTGTCAGTCTGTGTAGGGACACACCCCCCAGCTGGTAACACCCAGTTGTCAATTTATTCATACATTTCTAGGAGAAATAGCAGAGAAAACGTGGAGTTCTGAAAAGATTCAATAAACTATAAACCATTCTCTTTGTCAAATGGACAGGTCCCTACACTCTGACACGGTCTAATCAGTGCTGACTGTGTCAGAGTGTGTAGGGACACACCCTATTGACAAGGAGAATTGCAACACCCATTTGTCAATTCATTTCTGCATTTCCAGGAGGAATAACTGAGGAAAAGCACTTCCAGGAGGAATAACTGATGAAAAGCATTAGCTCTACCTAAAAATGCTGCAAAATTGTTATTTCATGGGAAATACAAGTATGTACTATGACAGACATGTCAGGAGATCTAAGAGGTCCTCTTTAAAAACCTGTTGTAAAGCACATGGGTACCAGAATAACCCCCAGGGAAAAATAATCATTATGAAAACATAAACAATGCAGTAAAGGCATACACGCTCTATATAATACACGCTCTATATAATAGTGCAAAATGTTATCACCTCAAAGAACCAAATAAAAAAGCTGCCATTAACCTACAACAGCAACTAATGGCTTTTGACATAGTTATATGTTTTTCAATGAAAGTTTGGTGGCTACTTATATGGCCAATATTACGGCTCTCACAGGGGTCATCACTTAGCTTTCCTAGGGCACGAATGACCTAACTAGATAGATTTGGAAAGCTGGGGGAGAACCCCTAACTAAGAAATGGCTACAGGGAATTTTTTATGATTGGGCAGCATAGGGTCTCGTTCACACGCCAGTCCCATACTGCTCCATAGTACGAAATCTGAGGCATAGGTAAGAACTGTAGGGTCGAAATACACCCCTATAGTACAGCTCCATACAACTCAGAGGTTGCATGGAGCCCTAATAAGACCATGTGCATGAGGCCTTAGGCAGTTCTTCATTGACTTTGAATTTTTTGTCCAAAGCAAAAATTATAAAAAAAAGAAAAAAAGTTGATTCAGGTATAAACCATTAAGTAATTATCTACTTACAGGCAATGACTCGCAATAGCAGGAGATCTACAATTGATCTAGACAAAATGTATTTTATCACGTCATAAACATTTTTGGTTAAATATTTTATACTTTTTGTTTTCTTTCCAAAATTCTTATTATTACATTCCCAACATTATACATAAATATTAAATAAATACATTTTGTGTCATTGACAAAGAACATTGGGGGAGACTTAAGACTTAAAATGAAAGTCCAATATCCTGTGCTGATTAATGTCTTAAAATGTTTGGAGCTGTTTTTCTGATACAAAGCTCCAATTCCCTTCATAGACATAAAATATAAAACTTTGTCTGCCTACAGCCACCACTAGGGGGAGCTTAGGACCTAACTGCATACTGTTTTTTAATAGAGTTCAATGTATAAACTGTATGCAGTAAGCTCCTACGCTCCCTCTAGTGGTGACTGCAGGCAGTCAGAATTTAGAGATGATAGAACTCTGCATTATAAAGATATTTTAGGAATGTATTCAGCACAACATGTTGTTTAAGGGTGGACATTCACTTTAAGGCGCACAATTTGGGGAATATGGTGACGGCTACTAATCACAACTGACGTCTTGTCGATAAAAGTGTCTTAAATGTAGTTTTTGAACCAAACCCGTTCTTTTTTTAATGTTACTACACCAGAAAACGGCAGTAAGTCCATTAATAAATGTCCCCCATTGGGCATCATGTATTATAAATATGCAGAACAAAAAGTGGCCTTGTTGCATATAGCAACCAACCAATGTTTTATTTTTCGAGTGCAGTTTAGAAAATCAAAGCTTAGCTCTGATTGGTTGGTATAAGCAACAAGGCCACTCCTCTAAAATAATTATCATACATAAGGCCTAGTATGCTCTTCTTCAAAAATTTAGTGCAATGTTTAAGGCTAAAGTGAAATCATCCCAAAATGTATTTACTTTGACCCTTTCGGAAATGCATAAGGGATGACCGGTACTTGCAGAATTGGGAAAAAAAAATCTTCATCAAATTATATTGTGACTAAGACTGAAAACCTAAATGAATATATCGGCTTTACGTATTTTTATAGGTGAGTTATTGTTATGTTTTCATTTGGAGGAAATAGAGCACCTTCCTGCCACTTTGCATAATTCCAGAATTTTTCTTACTACAATTAAAAGAACCCCATTAAATATTTGAGCCAAGCTCTTCTGTAAAGGTGATAATAATTCTATTCAGCTTTTTTTAGTTATATTTTCTTGGAAATCTGTGAGACAACCAATATGGCCGCCATTACAGCCGCCATTACAGCTCCCATATTTGTTGTCACCCAGTTGTCCTAGACTCTTTAACAACAAATATGTCTATTAATGCAGTGATACATCTCCCACTTCAGTATTGCTTACTAACCGGGCAGATTTCCCATTGTTTCTCCAAGTTTTCCTAAACTCCAAAATGGCAAACCTAAAAATGTAGTGGTGGCGGCATAACTGGGTAAAACCAATATGGCCGCCATTATAATTGCCACAAGGGTGGTAATCCAGTTTTCTGGAAAGGCAAATATGCTTAGTATTGCAGTAAAACATCCCCACTCCCATATCATTGCATAACATGGCAAATTTACCATAAAGAGCCCCAAAAATTCTGGATGACACCCCTTGTGGGCAACTTTCCCATAAACAGTTATAACTAGGAAATGGCTCAATAGAATTCTATTGACATAACGGAAGAGGAAGACTCATTGACTTTACTAGGGTGAATTTTGTGTGAAAAATCTGTAGTGCTCTACCTCAACCTTAGGGTATCAAAAATAACAAGGGATTACCAAATGAGGATGAGGATTGCAATGACTTACTCTTAAAATGATAGTACCTATGCTAGGTTTGATGAAGCCTTTGTATAAATGAAATCAGTTGAATCCGCTGAGTTGGGATGTCCTCTTATAAAAATATTCACGTGGGTTTTCTTTCCTTGTGATGATAACGCCCCTTGGGTCTTCAGGGTCTTCCTTTTCATTTTTGTTAGGTCTTAAGGGCTCTTGGGGATCAGAAGGCTTGACATCTTGAGCATCCTTGGGTGTTGGATAATTCAGAGTGGGCTTCTTTCCTCTACTTACATTAAGAGGATCTGGATACAGATCGGCACTCCTCGTGTGTCGGACCGGCTCGGGAGTGATAAATCTGGTGATTGGGATTATGTTCTCCATTGACAAAAATTGGGAATAGGGAGGCAAGTCCATTCCTGGGCGGAAAAACTGTTTTGGCTTCTTTAGGCTTAGCAGGTAGTTGTGTTTTGGAGAATGATAGACATCATGGCGGTTTTCGAGGGTTTCATGCTTGAAGACACAGTCATCATAGCTAAAGTAGTGCTGTGAATATATATATTTATGCAGATTAATAAGTGATTTGAGGAAATAACAAAAACATTGCAAGGAATTACTAAAACTTTTTTAAAAATAGACTTTTATGACGTGTCAAGACATATCTTAAAGTGTAGTTAAACGTTTGACAAACTTCTGACATGTCATAGTGACACGTCAGAAGTTTGGATTGGTGGGGGTCCGAGCACTGAGACCCCCACAGAGCGCTAGAACGAAGCAGCTGAAGCACTCGTGTGAGCGCTCAGCTGCTTCATGTCTGTTTGGCTTTTTCCGGAAAGCCGATGTATCGGGGTACGGGCTCATAGACTTTGTATTGAGTCCATACACTGATACATTTACTTCCGGAAAAAGCCGAACAGACACGAAGCGGCTGAGCGCTCACACGAGGGCTTCAGTTGCTTCGTTCTAACGATTGGTGGGGGTCTCAGTGCTCGGACCCCTACCAATCCAAACTTCTGACATGTCACTATGACATGTCAGAAGTTTGTCAAACGTTTAGCTACACTTTAAGAGACGCATTGGTGGCAGTCTTATGGCTAAACCTCAGTGATGTCAAGAGCTAATAGGTGTAAGCATTCGACCTCATGGAAAGATGACCACATATGGGTGGCCAACTATTGAATGAAGTTGATGGGAGTTACAGAAACCTACAACTGAGACCCAGACCAATGCAGGACCACCAGATTTCCAGAATGGTTTCTCACCATCAAATCACTGGGAGTTATAAACCTACAAATGTATGGGTTTCAATAAGAATGGAGCCCACACACATGGTTGATCATAGCTCCATGGAGATCAAATCTCAGACCTGGATGTTCTGGTTGATATGATACCAGTCTACTAAAATCCTCTAAAGCTTGTTCACATATATCCGGCCCTCCAGTCTAGTATTTCAGTGTAGTACAAAAATACTGGAGAAAACTGCTGGGATCAATTTTGTGTCCGGTGGCATCAGTTTTGCCGCCAGATGTCCTCCTGAGCTGAATCAGATTGCCAAAAATGTCAGCAGTTGCCAAAGTAACCAATCAGATCCTTCTATTTTCTAACCTGCACTGGAAAAATTAATTCTGATTGGTTGTTATGGACAATACCCCCATTTGTCATCTCTACTAGCTCTCAGTCTATTGTTATAAAATGTGTAAGAATCATTGATTTGAATACTTACTGATCCAAATGCATTGCCGAATCTGTCCATACATAGGTAAAGCCCACTTTTGACTCCTGTAATAACAACTTTGCCAGCAGACTCTGATCTAATCATTAATGCAGCTGCAGGAAAAAAAAACAAAAAATGTAAAGTAATAGTAGAAAACTTTGCTACAAGCATATAACCCCATGACAACACAGAAAGGGTCAACTGGTGGCCCAGGGGTCAAGTTCTTTATTCTTGCCCAAATTATTTGAAACAATCTGGGTAGGCTACGTTTTAGAAAATTTTTAGACTAATGTGTTTGTAATAAATCTTTTTGTTTTACCACCTTTATAGTGTGACTATAGTAAAACAAAAAATTACATTCTTCAAATATCAATTTATTTTTGTTATCACAAAAAGAATCCCTAAAATAGAATTTATTTTTGTGTCCCCCATTTCTTCTCCATTTAAAACATGACCCAGTTTTGAGGAACTGCATATTTGATAGAACCTTTTGTATGTGATTGACGGAGGGGTTAAAATCCCACCTATTTGATCTTTTTTTTTTCCGATGGCAGATCTCAGACAAGGTTCTAGCAGTTCTATAGACAACAGGCTGTCAGCGGGATCTGCCAATACGTATCTAATTTCTATGGCCAGCTTTGGGAGCATTCGTTTTTTAAAACAATTTTTTACCATATGATGGATTTTTAATTATATAATTAATAAATTTTTGCTTTGATTTCAGTCCTACAATTTGTCTATGCAGGTAAAGTACAGGAAACACTTGGGTAAACTACAGTGCTGCCCCACCTTCCCCTTCATAAGTCTTAGTCCGTCAGGGTCCCCTGTTTCTGACATGTGAAGGGATAATGTCCCTATCATGGAGGCATACATACTGGCACTGCCCTGTGCCACCCTTGTTCCCCTATGTCATATATAAGGCATCCTACACATAACCGTTTCCTAGTGGCTTCCTTGTTCCAGTTTTTTACGGACCCATACACTGGAATGGGTTAGACGGACCACAAATACGGACGAGAATAGGACCTGTTCTATAATTTGCAGAACGGACACACGAATCCACCAAAAAACGGATGTGTGCATGGCCCCATAGGCATGAATGGTTCAGTATGCTATCTGCGAAAAAAAATTGGATAGGACACTAAAAAAAAAGGTTGTGTGCCTGAGCCCTAAATCATTCACTCCTGTGGATGCAAAGAGAGCAAATTTTTTATACACAGTATATGGCAATAGGAACTTTTTATGATTTCAACCTTACATGACATAAACAGGAGACCCCTATAGGGGTGCGGGGATCGGCCAACACTCAAGACAAAAAAAATTCTATTGTCCCTAGTTGTGTGTCTGTGTTCGGGTATTTTATTACCGTGCCATGTAAGATGTCATGCCAAGTATTATTCTACTAGCGCTAAAGATAAGCGACAATATTCAGTGTTAAAAAAATTAATCTAAAAAAAATTCAAAAATATCAAATAAATTAAAATTTTTATAAAATGTATTTAAAATATGTCCTAAAACTAGCATATACATGTAAAGGTACTGATGATTCCAAAGAGCAAGAGCATGTATCCCAGAATTTTATCACAGTGGCATGAATGTTACCTTAGTTTTGGATAGCGTGATTAATATCAGAAATAATTTGAAAATTTTTGAAACAATTATAATAATTAAAAGAAAAATTCTAGTTAGGTAAAGTTTCATAACCAGACTTACTGTAAATAGTTTGGTGAGGAGATCCATCAATATGGCCGTCATGGTTGATCTGCAGGTGGAAGCTGTTCCATTCGGTGGCGGTGTACAGGTGCATCAGTCTGTCCGGACTTCCCCATCCTGAATTTATTATTGGCGACGAATTGGGAAATGCAACATTGACCTTTAAACTGGTCAGAAAAAAAGTTAAAAGTGCTAATCTATTGCCTTGTCTGATGCTGGACATGACTTTTTGTTTCTTTGGAAAGATGCTGGTGAAATATGATCTCCCTTCTGTCCTCAACTCTGAGGCTTCGATGCTTCCCAACTTTTTTGCAGTATATATAAAGGCTAGGAGGATAGTGACATCACACAGGAAAAACTTGTTATGAACATCCTTTCTGTCGTAACAGCAGAAATTTAAGAGAGCCCTGAGACATAAAATACTTAGGGAAGGGAATTCACGTGGGCACCCTGGGAAAATACTATGGCACAGATTTTTTTTAAAATAAAAAATAATATCTACATATAAATGTATTTTTGCAAAAAAAAAAAAAATAGTACATTAAAATACTCTGTTCTTATCTCACATAAAATGTTTGAAATTTTCTTTATTTTAAATATATTTTACATTTTGAAAAAAAAAAATCCACTGCACAATGAAATGTTACACTAATATTCATTTTAAAAAAAATACAAATTTTCATTTCATTTCATTTTTATTAAAAAAAAACTAAAATAAAAAATATATAAATATATATGTATATTTTTTTTTTTATAAATTCATGAGTTACACTCAATAATGAAGAGGCACAAGTCTTTTGAAAACAAATGATAGTTCCTAAAATTAATATTAGTATCATATTTTATTTACCAAAAAACTAAATTCCACAAAATTTAAAACTTATTTAAATCAAGCAGTACTGAATTTGAAAGCGTTTTGATAGAGAAACAGAAAAAAAACAAATGGAACATGCTCTATCTATCTATCTATCTATCTATCTATCTATCTATCTATCTATCTATCTATCTATCTATCTATCTATCTATCTATGTGTCTAATATCTATCTATCTATCTATCTATCTATCTATCTATCTATCTATCTATCTATCTATCTATCTATCTATCTATCTATCTATGTGTCTAATATCTATCTATCTATCTATCTATCTATCTATCTATCTATCTATCTATCTATCTATCTATCTATCTATCTATCTATCTATCTATCTATTATCTATCTATCTATCTATCTATCTATCTATCTATCTATCTATCTATCTATCTATCTATCTATCTATCTATCTATCTATCTATCTATGTGTCTAATATCTATCTATCTATCTATCTATCTATCTATCTATCTATCTATCTATCTATCTATCTATCTATCTATCTATCTCATATCTATCTATCTATCTATCTATCTATCTATCTATCTATCTATCTATCTATCTATCTATCTATCTATCTATCTATCTATCTATCTATCTATCTATGTGTCTAATATCTATCTATCTATCTATCTATCTATCTATCTATCTATCTATCTATCTATCTATCTATCTATCTATCTATCTATCTATCTATCTATCTATCTATCTATGTGTCTAATATCTATCTATCTATCTATCTATCTATCTATCTATCTATCTATCTATCTATCTATCTATCTATCTATCTATCTATCTATCTATCTATTATCTATCTATCTATCTATCTATCTATCTATCTATCTATCTATCTATCTATCTATCTATCTATCTATCTATGTGTCTAATATCTATCTATCTATCTATCTATCTATCTATCTATCTATCTATCTATCTATCTATCTATCTATCTATCTATCTATCTATCTATCTATCTCATATCTATCTATCTATCTATCTATCTATCTATCTATCTATCTATCTATCTATCTATCTATCTATCTATCTATCTATCTATCTATCTATCTATCTATCTATCTATCATCTGTCTGTCTGTCTATTTATCTATATCTCTCTATCACTATTTTGTACAATATTCTTTTAAGAAAAAAATTCAGGTACAGAGCGTTTTATTCCGTTTTTAACATCTAGAGGGCAGTCATTTAACAGAAAATCCCTTTTCCACAATGCAGCTTTGTCCAATGTTCATTTTAGTAGCTGCTTCATAGCGTGTTGTATAGTAAAAAAGACAATAAAGTGATATATAACAATCAAATGTGATATAAGTTTCTAAAAGACGGACGGCCTATTTGTACAGTTCAAGCTTAATATACCAGCAATTTGTATTACATATTTAATAGGAAACCTCAGATTTTTTTATTGAAATATCATGTAGCCCAATCATTATTATAGCCAAGTCATTAATACTATCATTTTCATAGACATTCCCTTTTTTCCTTGACTGTCGGATTAAGATTTACAACATTCATTTAGTTTATAATTTGCGCTTAAAAAAAACAAAACTCTTAGGCCTCATGCACACGACCGTAGCCATGTGCACGGCCGTGATTTTCGGGTCGGCCGGCAGCGGACTGTCACACGCAAGCCGCCCGCAAATCACGGGCTGTGCACATGGCTGCGCCCATTATTTCCTATGGTCCAGGCTCCCGGGCCATGCACGGACCGTGAAAACCACGGTCGTGTGCATGGCCCCATAGGAATAAATGGTGCTGCAATTCTCCCGTGGATTTTCGGGGGAATTGTGGCCGCAAAAGCACGTTCCTGTGCATGGGGCCTTACAATTCTTCTTTTCCCTGTTGACTCTAATAGTATTCAGCAGCAGCAGCCTAGATTACTTGCTTTTTACCATGTTGAAACAATGGAATTGTTCTGTAATTCAAAAAAACAGCTAACCCCATAGTGCTGGTGAAAGCTGATCATTTTATGTCGTGTTATCAACTATTAATAATGTTTAACATAAAAAATACTTGCTTAAATGTGAACACAACATGCATACCTTACTACAGAAATAATTTCCTGCCCAAAAAAACTTCAGGAGAGCGATTTTACATACTATAAATGTCTACAAGTTTACAGTAGGGTTAAACAGCTCCATGCTTAGTTATAAATGATCTGGGATCTGTTCACGGTATGTGAAGGTGAAAGGTAAGATGTGAGGGATTGATACCATGTTAGTCAATGCTTAGTTACACACTTCGTAAGATTCGGAAGTTTCTAGATGTGTGTGGCTCCCGGAATCTAATCATTAATCCCAGGAATTATCTAGAACATGTTACATTCAATTATCTAGAAGATGTTACAATTCAGTATAACCGTTACAAATCTGGAGTCTGGATTTAGATATTTAAGTTAAACTTATTCGGCAGGTCTCCAAATGCACTTCGGCACATCGGCCCATGTTGCCAATGGTGCTCACGGCTATTCATTTCTGGTATGACCAATTTCATAGGAAGCCAAATAACCTACTAGTGTGTTTTTGTGGAGGAGAGGAGAACAAAACAAGTCTTCGGGGGAAACCCATGTAAGCACCGGCAGAACATACAAATCCTTGCAGATATTGCCCATTAAAACCCATGGCCCCATTACTACAAGATGGTAGTGCCATCTACTGACCACTGATCCAATCATGAGGCTTTCTAAGGGGAAGTAGTGGAGATGTGTTACAGTAGGTCCAGGAATAAATTTGCAGTTTATGCAAATCTAGAATATATTTTAAATTTTTTAGCATAAAAATACATTGGAAAATGTAGAAGACATCTGCCTATCCTAAGAGTTCTTGCAAGGTGAACACCAGCCTTCCTTTACCTCTAACAAAAGGGGTAGGATCCTGTTTGGAGGACATTTTCCAAGATCTAGTGGGGAAATTGAGCCTGCCCCATTGTCAGATGCCCTTATTATCTCCTCCTGCATTACCCAACTCGACAAATTGAGCGTTTCTAAAGACCTATACCTGCCAATATTGTACATTTTATTTTTGTATAGAACTACCCTTTCTGATAGAATTTATGACCAAAAGGTCTGAAGACAGGAAAATGTCCACCCAGCTGTCAGTGTAGGCCAGAAATCTTTCTGTGTATGGCCAGCTGTATTGTTTTTGCAGATATTGGAGCCTGTTTATTTAATAACTGGTTAAAAATATAAAATATATGACATATAAACACTAAACATACAAAATGCACAAAAAAATGTAATAAACATCTCAGCAATTTCTTCCTTCATCTCCTCCTTTTATTTGATTCTATTTGATCATATCTCAATTAATGCTGTGAAATATATAAAAATATTTTTTATATGTGTCCCAGGAGATCAGACATTTTCGTCTTCCTCCTCCTCAAAATCCTTATGGCTGTAAGACAACTGGCTGCAACAGGAGCCTCCCCCTCTGCCCTGTCTGCAGTAGGACACAAGGACTGTTAAAGAGTCTCTGTCACCTAGATTTATGCTAATTAGTTTCTTAATAGACAACTGGGCGTGTTTTTACTTTTTACTAACTGGGCGTTGTACAGAGGAGTGTATGACGCTGCCCAATCAGTGACCAATCAGTGACCAATCGGCGCCACACACTTCTCATTGTTCCAGCCCAGCATGATCCACAGCACAGTGTGATTGTGAAGTGAAAGAAGCTGGGCTGGAACAATGAGAAGTGTATGACGCTGATTGGTCACTGATTGGTCGCTGATTGGTTGCTGATACACTAAATAAAATTGCTCATAACTTGCTCAAAAATGATCGTTTTTCAAAATAAAAACCACTGTTGTTATCTACATTACAGCGACGGTCATATTATGTAGGAGATAGGGCACTTATAATGTGGTGACAGAGCCGCTTTAATCCCCATCATTTGCTAAGCCCAACCACTCAGCCGATCACCAGACGAAAATGAAACAGATCAGCAATAAATTAACCCCTGTGTTCTCTGCAGGATTTCTACAAGACTTTCAGGAACATGCACAATATTCTGCAGACTGGCAAACCGTGGTGGCAAAATTATCTTCTGTTTACTTGTATCAGTCATTTCTAGGTTTATTGTTCTTTTAAGGGTTGAACTGACCATTTAGGCAGTGCTCAAGGGCCCAGTGATAAGTGCTCCTGAAATGCAATTACCTAACCCAAATCAAGTGTATCATGGCTATAGTGGTGGTAAAGGGCCCATGACCTTGAATGCTCTGGGCCCATACTCTCAGTTCACACCCCTGTATGACACTAGGTAAGGTTTTGTTGTATTTTACTATATCTATGAATTAGCATCAGAAACTATTATTCAGGATTGCCTATATATCGTACTATGAGCTATTTGGTGGGAAAATGTTGCTTAGTACAGTAGATGTAAGCTCTGGGTAATGGATATTTAATACTATGAAAGGTGCTGAGTGACAGACTCAACTGAGATGGCAATCTTCACAAGTCACAAGAAGTCCCCGTATCACCCTTGTGTCATCTTCATTTCATATCATGGATATTAAAGACTGCAACGTTTTCTGATCTGATGTCAGATAGCGAATACTAAGGACGGTGGCATGGAAAACTTTCCAGGTCCAACAAACATATAACCATAATTAAATTAATAATAAAATACATATACATACATGAGACACAGACGTACTTTATAGCTTCCTACTCATTGCGGTAGTTAATAATGTGTTAATTTTTTGCTTCAAAATCAATAATACTTTAATATCTCATTATTATAAAAAATATATATTTTATATATGCCAAATTACATCTATATATATATAAAAAATGAATTTCTGTTGTCCGATGTCTGTTCTATATCCACGGCCAAACGACTTGACCAATCTACACCAAATTTGGCACATAAGTAAATCACGCGCTTCTGAAGGTTTCAGCTCTCTAGGACCTACCGTTCTCGACATATTCACAAAAGCAAATATGGCACCACTGACTTCCACATCAAGGACCTGCCTCCATATCACATCAGATGATCTGTATTAGCCAATAGAAGCTCGCAGGTCCTTCATTCTTAGCTTCATTCACATACACACCGTTTTAGACCAGGTTTCCATAACAACTAAGCCATTTTTCTTTACTCGACGTGTTACTCGCTGTAAACGAACTGACCCTATACAGGATTTGCGCTTTCTCATAAATTGAAACCCTTTCATACCAGCCATGCCTCCAAAAAGGAACCTGCACTTAGACAAAAGACTCCTGTGGCAAAGAGCATGGCTGCTGCCCGAGCTGCTGAAATCTCTCAACAGAACCGAGCCCGTGGATTTCAGCATTCTCATACATTGAACCCCTTTCAGACCAGTCCTGCCTCCAAAAAGGAACCTGCACTTGGACTTTATTGGATACGTCGGCTTCATATCAGTAGGAAATTACGTTTTTAACCACACAAACAACAAACAAATGGAGCGGTGTGAAGTCGGGGAACTCTGCTATTCTATATTATAAAAGTCAATGTCTGTCTGTCCTCTATAGGCATCCAAACGCCTGAACCATTTGACCCCAAATTTGGCACATAGGTACACCGGACTCCGGGAAGGTTTCTGTAAATGTCCCAACCTTGCTGTTGTTCTCTGTTATCAGCCATTATAACAAATATCTGTTTGTAGCCCTCTATAGGCATCCAAACACCTGAACTATTTGACCCCAAATTTGGCACATAGGTACATTGGGTGTTCAGGAAGGTTTTCGTAAAGGTCCCGACCTTGCTGCTATTCTCCGTTATCAGCTTTTATCACATGATCACGCTACAGACATTCGCTTTTATAGTAAAGATGTTTTTATCTGGCAGTAGCAGGTAGTGCACTTTACAAGATAATCCTAGATGGGAAGGTACAGGGGAGCGGTTACCCATAGCAACCAATCAGATTACTGTTGGCCAGGAGGAAAGCTGCATCACTAGCTGCAGAGACTCCTCTTGCCCAACTACAAGCTGATCAAATGCGTCATAAAGCTGCTCGAGCTGCTGAAACTCCTCAGCAAACTTTGGTTTTCTCAGCAACAGATCAGGCATGTGGCTCTCAGAAACACAGAGACTCCTGCCCGAACCCAGGCCAGAAAGCAAGCTGATAGAGCACATCATGTTCAGCATGCTAATGAGTGGGCTTTCATGCATGATGCTGTTTTCATCGCCAGCTATGGCCAACTGGTAAAAAAACTGCCAATGTTGTTAATCAACAGGCTCTGTCACAGTCTTATGACTCCATTTCCTACCAGTTTAGCTGTTAGGTATTTAGGAAGTTAAAAATGATATAAACAGTGTGTAACTGCGGGGGTATATAGGGCTATTAGCAATTTCCCCGTAAACCAAGAAAATACGAGGGCATGGATTGGCCTCCTGGGCACCCAAACAATTCCAATGAACACACAAACAGACAGATCGACATGTTATACCCGGACAGCGCAGGGTACTTTTTCTGGTTAATTATAAAGCATACTTGCCTGTGTTATGGAAATCCTGGCAGCATTGTGTCCATTCTCAGCCAATTGTGCTTCAGTCTCCTCCTACAGTTTCTGACACAAGAACCCATTTCCTGTCAGCCTTATTTGCTATCATGGGGCTAATATCTTTGTCACCCGGTCACCCACAGAGCCTACAAGCCTATATTCATATGTAAAACTCATCGTTTCTCCTTTGTCTACCTCTGTCAGCTTTCCCTGGCTACCGATCACTGTGAGACAAGCTTTCCCTCCCATCCCTCTTACTGAGTAGAAGCGCACTATATAGGTAAGACCATGCACATTCTTATTTCTCAGTCTTGAGTGCCAGAACAAGACAGAAGTGTGTGCCAATGCAAGATGCCATAAATAGTCACGTCGTATGCAAATTGATCCAAAAAATACCAAAAGTATAATTTTTTATAATGGATTCCCTTAGAAAATACAAGTGTAAACACATCATCATCCCATTTTTTTTGTTATGTTAAAAATGTTTTTTTTAAAAACAAAAAACTAATTATAATAAAAAAATATATATGTTAAAATAATGCCTGAAATGTATATCAAAAACATGGTGTGTACAGAGCCATATTAGGACAATCTGGTCTAATCACTGTTGGCCAAGTGGTCGTTTAGCTGACAGTCAATTTTTGTCTATGGATTACATAGAAAGCAACTTCCTTCTCATAGGACCGGGTGTGGGCCTTTATCTTTGCCTCCGTGTATTTGATGGATTTCCCACCCCACACATTGGCCCTATCCTTTGTTGACCTGTTTATAAAATATGTACTTTCCAGGCTGAAGCTAAAATAAACTTCCTGAGCTGATATCCCTTCCTGTAAAGTAAATCATGGAGATAAACAGCCACGTATAGGGGAGATCAGCATATCTCTTTTAATAGATAAGGCTTGTTCTCATCTGTGCCGGGAGTCCATTCATGGGTTGTGTCGGACCTTTCCGTCAGGTGAACCCATGAAAATAATCCAAACTGAAACAAACGGAAACCATAGTTTGATTTCAATGGTGACGGATCCGGTGCAAATGGTTTCCGTTTGTCACCATTGTTTAAGGGTTCAGTTTTGACGGAATCAATACCGTAGTCAACTCCGCTATTCATTCCGTCAAAACCACGGAACCCTTACACAACGGGGACAAACAGAAACCATTTGTACCAGATCCGCCACCATTGAAATCAATGGTCATGCAAACGGAAACCTATGGTTTCCATTTGTTTCAGTTTGGATTCTGTTCATCGGTTCCCCTGACGGAATGCTCCGACGGAACCCATGAACGGAGTCCCGGCGCTGATGTGAACGAAGCCTAAGTTGGCGGCCTTGTCTTGAATATCTTTGCCTTACCTCCTCGTTCAATGTAGATAATTATTTTCTGAGTCCATGACTTTATGACAACACTGGAAAAGGTTAAAGAGCTGACGCATTAAGCGGGGGTGGTTCAGTGTGAAGGAATCTCCACCCATCAACCTGCTTTTAGCCAGTCAGCAATGTCAAGAGGACTAACATAGATGTTGATTGGCTAGGAGCAGACTGATGGGCAGGAATATGCTTCAAGAAGACTGATTCATTGTATTGGCAGTGATTGCTGTAGCCTCCAGCAGCTGCTGTAGGGTCCATGGGGGAAGGACAGGTCAGGTTGGCTCCACTTTGTCCATGGCTGGTGGAAACCTGTAAAGGGACCACCTCTCCATAAGTGTTAGAATATTTATAACCAAGGGAAAGGGGAACTGGCTTGTGGGACACGCCATCCTTCTCTCATACAAAAGATGGCAAGTCCCAAATTTTCCTGTCTTAGGATGAGAGGGGGTGGGTACAAATTTCACAGATGGGCACCTTTGTCTCTTTGATTCTTGTATCTAATTTGTTTCCCACAAAAGCTGTTATGCCACACATACACATCAGATTGATGTCAGCGGAACCTAATATTTTTGGCTACTTCTGGAGAAGGTCTAATGTGTAGTTTGAGTACTGCGAGCCCACTTGAAAAATAAATTTATGGGCCATATTAAAAAAAATTGTTTCCCCTCCATCTGCCAACCCTTCTTTATGGAAATTGACTTGCATATTGATCCAAGCTGAATGTAAATGTTTACGAGGCCATTGGGGAAATAAATGCCAGCTAAAGCCTTTGCTTCAATGGTAAGTTATTATATGTCCATGCCTTGTATCCTTCAAAAATGTACCACTTGACCTCTAGATAAAACATGCTGAAAGTTTATTGTACAGCAGAAATCGGTTAAAGATACAACGTGCGGGTGGTAAAATGCTGACTATCTCTTTATCTAAATACCATCATAGATTGCTAGATATGATGATGGAGCAGATCTCCCAGCAATGATTCTGACTCTGCAAAATTAATTCCTTAACCGGGAAAAAGTTGTATATACATTTCTAGGTTAAATATTCAATGACAGAGCAAAAGTTAATTGAATAGATTTAAAGTGAATATTGGTATTAAAGTTAGAAAATACAATTTTACATATAGTCTACGCACTGTTATTTTTCTTTTAAAGATAAATAAACTATCTTCAGATAATGGCCTATTTTTTAAATAAACTTTTTATATTAAAAAATTTTTGTAAAAAAAATAAACATTTCTCGGTGCAGCCTATTGAAAAATCAATCCTGAAATATTGCATTTTTGACATGGTCCACTTTCAGATTGTGCTGTGTACACTGGGGGGGGGGGGGTCAGCAGTAATCTCATTATTACCAGGGGGCAGTGTTACAACAAACCATTCACAATAGCATTGGACACAGCTCACCTTCTCCTCCTTTCTCCCTCTCCATGCACAGTGACCTCTGCATATATCACAGAGCATGCCCACTACACTCTTCCATAGAAGTCAATGAATCGTTTGAGTTTTCAAATGCCCAAGGTTCCTGATGTAAAGTAAATCTCTGGAACTGCATTTCGCAACTGTGGAAAGAGGACTGCCCCCATAGTTATGAAAAGAAAATAGAATGTAAAAAATATATATAACCAGAAAATAAAAACAGATTAGAAAAAAAATAAAATCTATATTTTTTTTATTATAGTATTTTTCAGTATAGAATTGTATTATTTTTATTTAAAAAAACCTGATACATTCCATTATATTCCCTTGTATACTGGTCCACTATTCTTATGACATAGATGGGGGAAAAAAAAAAAGTTCCTCTTAGGACTAAATCTAATCTTATGTTAAAAAATAGTTACTCACAATACAAAAATAGTGATTTTTTTTTAATGTTGCTGGAAGGCTGTCTGCCCACTGCATCCTAATATAGCAGTTTATCACTTTGCCGTTCACAACCCCTTTAAGGGATTGACAGGCTTTGCCCAAAATACACATAAAAGTTGCTTGCACAAAACACACATTGCTGCTGTTGTTGCTAACATACAAAAAGGCCACGTTGCGATTGGAAAGAGTCCAGAGGCAAGTAACCAAATTAATATGCAGTATGTAAGCTCTCATAGTTATGTGGAGAGGAATTGCAACATTCAGAGGCTATTAATAAAGCTATAGATCTTGTCACCGATGGGCAGCCCGCTGGGGCATTCTGTGTTGCAGTTGTTAACGGAGATTCCTGTAGTATCATTTTAGAAGAACATGGTTAATGTTTTAGCAATTTTTTATTTTACTGGATCAACATTTTTAAGTTCAAAAAAATGTACATATTGTAATAAGATATGAAAGATTATACCATAGACATGGCGGTTTCTTACCTTTTACACCAATTCTTCAGTATGTTTTTGAATATTAAACTGACCTTCTGGGCAAAAGCTGAAAATTTAGCTTTTGTTAGTAGTGGAGACATCTACCCCAACTCCAAAGCTTAAAGAGGCTCTGTCACCAGATTTTGCAGCCCCTATCTGCTATTGCAGTAGATAGGCGCTGCAATGTAGATTACAGTAACGTTTTTATTTTTACCTGCAAACGCCGATGCTGCTGCAGAATCATCTGTAGCCCCTGGTACCGACACGATGCAGGACCTGTGAGTGACGTCACAGATCTGCACTGCCAGAAGCTGGGCGTTCTGAAGAGAAGTGGATGATACTTCTCATCAGAACGCCCAGCTAGTAAAAGTAGTAAACACGCCCCGATGTACGCACATAATACACGCCCAGTTGTACTTTTACTTTTCAACACGCCCAGTTGTACTTTTGCAAGCCTCATTTGCATAAATACGAAAATGGTCATAACTTGGCCAAAAATGCTCGTTTTTTAAAAATAAAAACGTTACTGTAATCTACATTGCAGCGCCGATCTGCTGCAATAGCAGATAGGGGTTGCACAATCTGGTGACAGAGCCTCTTTAATCTTTTATGTACGCGAATGGGACAAAGTAAGTGTAACTTGTGGAGTGAGATGGGCACCTCCACTTCAGGGGCACAATCCAAAAGTAAATCCACAATCCAAAAGCTAATATCAAGAGTAACCACACACGGCGGTAACTCTTTATATTAGCTGGTGGTCATAATAATGGGACTCGACTGTGTCTATATATATATATATATATTTATATTTAATTAAACATGAGGGAAGTCACATGTCAGTGGGAGAGGACTGTTCTCCAGTATATGTCCTGCTTCTCAACATGTATTGAATAGCCCTTCCAGACCCTCATCCTTCCTTACCATTACTGTTTAGTGTTGGAAGAAGCCACCAATCTGGGTAGTTATGTTAGCCTGGCATGGCACAATCTAACAGTAGGGCTGATATGTGGGTAATGTATAGGGTCATAGAGACAGCTTAAATGGCTAGCTGTAGCTTTACTTGGAAAATTTCTCTGAAGTTGACCGAGGATTCTTTATTCTCAGTAGGGATGGACCATGGAGGCACTAGGAGCATCCAGGGTTCTCAGGATCAGTTAGACTCTCACCAACATATATTTTAAATGTCTACACATTGCAGAGACGTCTTTGCGTGTATTTCACTGAGACATCTTGTGTATGAAATGTTAGACTGAGCTACATTACATCTATCCTATAGCTATTCAGAACATGCCATCAATAAGCAGTCTTAAAAACTGAAATAACTTGGTACCAAGTAATCAGTCCTAAAGTCAGCTCACCATGGGGTTGTCTTCTGTTGGACCTATTATGGCAGAGCCCCACTCTAGAGTCTGAACCTGGGCCCACTGGGTTCCCTTTCCCTCCGGTTAGCGGGTCCAACCAGATGTTTATGTATTGCCTTGTGGGATGCTCTTTTTGCTACAAATATCTATTTCATGTTTACCAAGGTCATCCGAAGCTCCTTTGGAATCAATATGCTCAGTTAGACATGTCATCACCAGTAATGTAAAAACTTGTGCATTTTTACCTTTGGAGAACTTTCTCTGAAGCTCTGGTTCTGCTGAAAGCTGCAGCTGCTTTTCTCCGCCCGTGGGAAGGTCAGCTTTCTTGTTTCTGAAGAACCCTGTACAGACTGCATGAACAGGATATCTTCACTCGCATACTTTTTTTGGACTTGATACAAGCTCGAAGAAGGATTAAGATTTATTTCTCTAATGGGTGAATTAAACACTGCATGAGGGAAGCAGGATACAGAACCTGTAGGTCCTGTAACGGGTATTTACTGCTGCTGCATGATGATTGACTAATGCAACTAGAGCAACAAGAGGGAAGAGAATAGGTTGTACATGGAGAGGGAATAGTAGAGTGTATTTTAAACAGTGCTTGGAACACGAGAGGGTCTCCCATACAACAGAAGAGTCATAGGAATAATTTAGTCATGGATATGACACACAAAGTTCCATGGCCCCTAATAGTAGCATAGGTAGGCTTTGTGGTTATCATGGAGAGATTAATGCAACTTTAGGGCTAGACGTAGTTTAAGTTGGAAAATATGTTTGAGGTTGACCGAACTTCTGTGAACGCTAGTTGGCCCGATAATTGGCCCGTGTAAAAGGGCCATTATTCCTATTATAGACATTTGTGGCATATCCACAGGATATGTTTTTGTAATATCCATAGAAATTAATAGAGAGAGCAGCGCACCTCTGCAGCCACCTCTCCGCTCTTGCCCAGTCTGGATGCGGCAGCCAGTGGCTGGCTCAACGGGTGGGATGGGGGTCTGGGATTCCCATTTCCTAACTGTCCTTTATGGCATATCCTGTCCCTGTCTCCATGGTCCCTGCTTCTTCTTCTTCTTCTTCTACTTCACATATCTTCAGTCTTCAGAACCTCCAGGAACATTTACATAGATATGTATGAATGACAGTAGCAGCTCTTTACTTACATTGGTTGGATTTTAGGGTTGGTGTCCCTTTTAAGAATTTTTTTTTACTGCAGACATGTAACCCATATAAACCCATTTCTATCAACAAAACACCAAAACGCAACAAAGCTACATAAAACATTTTATTTCAGGATTACATCAAATGTTTGTGCACAGCACATTTGTATAAAAAATAGAAGCATAACCTTTTAGAAATACATGACTGGATATTTCTGTTTACCTATAAATTTACAATCTTTGTAAGAATTTAGCACTATTCATGATTGAGGTATATTTCATTGGTAAGAACATGATCAGTTTTCTGTGTGCAAGAAATGTAGAATTGGAAACAATAAATAATGAGGTAAACACTGGTGTGTTTCAAGGGGCTGAGAAAAAATGGACGAAATTGACAAATTTACTGAAAATTTGACCCACAATGCTTTGGGTTTTTTTCCTTGGAGGAAGCCATTTATTTGGTGAAATTAGTATTAATGATAATTCCAACTATCGAGGCAGAGATAGGGAACCCCATAGCACAGGTGGCCCCAGCATTGGTTTACCCTCCTGAACCACACCAAAGTTGAAGTAGCCATCTACAAAGGGAACCCTACACAGTCACACGAGAAACGGGAATAAGGCCAACTTCGGCTATGGCTCCCCTTTATGTGAGCCCCACTGCAGCTGTAGGGGCTCCCTCTTTGGTATCTATATCCTTGCTGAGGACATAAGCCTCTAGAGCAGAAATGACCAAGCTTTTTCACTATGGCATCTACTTTTGTTATGCCTGAGTTAGAAGATCTACGAAGGAACTATTGACAATCATGTGCTTGAAGAACTCTTCTGCAAATTTTTGCATGCGTTTTAAGATGCCCCCATAATATTGATAGCAGCAGTATTTAGTTGTTTAATGCACTTGCTCCACTGCCTAGGGACTAGGTCAAAGACACATGTGGCTTGAAGAAGTCTGCTGCAACTTTTTGGCATGTCCCCATAACAGTGATAGCAGCCACAGTTAGGGGCTTAGACAATGTGTGACACTCACAATGGGACCCAAAGTTCCTAATATGATTTGCCAGTAAGCCTCCCACTAGACAAAGGCGGTGACAGGAACACTTAAACATGAACCTACAAGGAGGCATTTCTGTGTTGACGCTAGCAGGAAAAA